>NW_018165240.1:448580-452075 GCF_001263595.1 Phalaenopsis equestris
TTTTATCCACGAGAAGGATATCATCAGCAAAAAGCATACGCCAAGGTCCATCCTCCTGTATATGTCCAGTAAGACCATCCATAACTAAAGCGAAAAAATATGGGCTTAAAGACGATCCCTGATTTAATCCAACAGAATAGGAAAATATTTGGTCAATCCTCCTTCAGTTTGAACACAAGTAACAACTCTAGTATACATATCTTTAATGACTTGAATATAAGTCATATCAACACCTTTCTTCTCAAGAACTCTCCAAAGGATATCTCTTGGAACCTTATCGTAAGCTTTTTCAAAATCAACAAAAATCAAATGCAGATTCTCCTTATTATCTCTGAACTTCTCCATCAAACCTCTCAATAAATGTATAGCTTTCATAGTAGACATGCTCGGCATAAATCCAAATAGATTTGATGTGTCTTAACTTATGTTCGATTACTCTCTCCCGTAATTTTAAAGTATGACACATCAACTTAATTCCTCTATAATTTGCACACTCTTGTGCATCCCCTTTATTCTTAAAAATGGAATCAAAATACTCTTCCTCCACTCCTCAGGCATCTTTTTAGTTTTTAAAATAATATTAAAGAGTTAAGTAAGCCAAGAAACTCTCAAATCTCCCAAATATTTCCACACTTCAATTAGGATATCATCAGGTCCTACAGACCTTCCACCCTTAGTTTTCTTTAAAGCCTCCTCAACTTCTTTTTTACTAATGCGACGGTAAAAAAGAAACATTTTATTATTATTCACGATATTAAAATCACTAAGGTCGATCGTATTTTCAGAAACTTCATTAAAAAGTTTATCAAAGTAACTCACCCATCTATGTTGAATATCTTTTCCTAAAAAAAGTACTTTTTTATTTTCATCTTTAATACACTTTACTTGAGTTAAATCTTTGTTTTTCTTTTCTATTTGTTTGGCTAGTTTATACATATAATATTTTTCACCCCTCCTTAGTATCTAATCTATTATGAAGATCATTAAAAGCAGAATTTTTAGCGATGGTGATATAGATGTATTCAAGAAAAAAAAAGAGGTTGGACATTGAATATGTGAAAAAGCCACACCTTAGTAGTATACCCCATGGCAATCTGTTAGATCTGCACCTAGAGCACTGCGCCTTGTGCTCCAATTATTCAACACCGAGCCCGACAAAGTAGTTTGAAGACTATTGTTAAACGTAAGACTAAAAGGGGCAATTTAGTCATTTGTCAGTAATTATTGTAGGGTATAAATAGGTTTATATGTTTAGGGTTATGTTATATTATGTGTGATTCTTGTCTTGAATCTTAGGGTTAGGATTTGGGAGAGATCGCCAACCTCTTGAATTGTAAGTGTTAAGGTTAGGGTTAGGGTTTGAGAGAGATCGCTTATCTCTCGAGTTGGAATTGCTTACCTTTTATGTATTTGGGTCTGTGGAAGTTCATCTCTTGCCTATAAACTTGGTATGAGAGCATTCGATTTTGGGAAGCATTCTTGGAAGCCGAAGAAATCGTGGGGCGAAAACCGTTGTGATTCAAGAGAGCTAAAAAGCAACAAAGGCATTACAACGTAAAGGACATCGTATTCAAGACAAGACCACACAAAATGATCACACTTTCAGTTAGTTGGAACCCAACGACGGGATCACAGCATACCCTCGAGTTGCTCCGTTACCTAACATTGTGACACAGTTGCGACTCTAGCCAATGTCGGGATCGTGGCGTGCCCTGGTCACGATACAATAGTGATTCAAGTGTTCGGAAGCCAATAATGTGATAGCTTGTGACCGAACTTTGCGAGATATAGTTGTGATTTCTCTAGGAAGTCAACGACAGGATTGCTTGTGATCGAATCTCATGATACAATCGCGATCCAAGCTAGTTGGGAAACCAGCGACGGGATTACGGCGTACAATAGTTTCGTCTTCATGATGGAAAATCGTCCTAGGGGTAATGGAGAACAAGAAAGAAGATGTTATGGACGAAATAAATGAGGAACATATGAGCCAAATCAGATCTGAAATGGAGAGGCCCATGGTCCTAGAAGAAATGATGAAAAAGATGGAGTTTCACTCAAAATTGTCTTCGCCCGTTACGAGATGGAGTGATAGCATCTTGAGCAAATATGAGCAACAATAATCTAAAGGATCTATGTGGCATGTGGATCAAATGAAAGAATCGGGAACAAACTCAAGCACCAGCACTTTAAAGGAATAGCATGACCGCCGAACAGCTGAAACAAATGGAAGTAGGCGGAATCGAGCAAAGGAGTCGAGAGCATATTTCAGTGTTAACTTTTGTTCGTAATTGCAAGACAACTAGAAATTTTGAATGAGAGAAAACTGACAGAACAGGATGGCATGTGATTCAAAGTTGGAGAAGATCAATTCGAAGAATTTCGAGCTAACAAGAAACCACTGTGGGTGGGACCCCGACAGAGGGTTGCAACCAACCACGCCAATGCCTTTTACAGTGGCAGTCTTCCAAGCAGGATATTTAGGAGCCTATGGGGACAGACGAGCTTATTATTGGGTAAGCCAGACTTATGGAAGAAAGGAAATCAATATAGGTCAAGAAAAGGAACCCAATCCCCACTTCATTGGTGGAATGAACTTTGGTCGAGAAAATTGGGGAGGAGATTCATGCATAAGTTGAAGATATCGATCTTTGGAGGAGGGGGTACCTATGGTTGGGTTTGTTGCATAAAAGAGAGTTAAGATACATATGATACGAAGTTAGCAAAGATTTCGGCACTGATCCAGCAGCTCCTATAATATTTTTTGAAGTTTTCCCGTTGCAATGCGGATTGTCGCCTTAAAGGGAACACGAGTATGTAATAACCCCAAGACCAGGTTTTCTCCCATCAGCCTCAGGCACACAGACAAAAATCAAGAGATTAATCTGAGATATGTAGGAGAACAAAATCATACAACTTAGTGTGAGCTCCATCTCTAGCCCAATCTTGCTAGTGAAAAAGAAGAGGAGTTGGCATTTTTTGTGGATTATCGGGTTTTGAATGAGACTATACCTAACAAATTTCCCATTCGGGTGATCGATGAGCTACTCAAGTTGTTAGGAGCTATGGTATTCTCCAATATTAACATTAAGGCAAGATACCATCAAGTTCGGTTGCGACAGATGGATGTTCAAAAGATTGTATTTCAAATTTATGTGAGTCATTGTGATTTTATTGTAAAATGGAAAGAAAAATCATATTATATTGCCCCGTGGGAGCCATGTAACTTGATTTGGCATGAGATTTCTCTCTTACAACTTGAGAACAATGTATCTTTTTATGGTGAGAGTTATGTTAGATCAACACCCGCAACACCGTCTTTCTTGTGCTTCAATGAGTTGATAACGAACCCGCTAAAGTAGTTTGAAGACTTATGTTAGGCATAAGACTAAAAGAGGAAATTTATTCATTTGTCAGTTATTATTGTGAGGTATAAATAGGGCTAATATATTTGGGTTTTTGCTATGTTAGGAGTAGGGCTGTAAACGAGCCGAG
>NW_018165240.1:452424-465356 GCF_001263595.1 Phalaenopsis equestris
GAGCGAACAAACTGTTGTTCGTGTTCGACTCGTTTACATTTCGAGCTTAAAAATTTGTTCGTGTTCGGCTCGTTAGGCTTAACGAACGAGCCGAACACGAGCTGCTTAACGAGCCGAACACGAGCTGTTCACGAACAACGAGCCAAATTGACAGCCCTAGTTATGTGTGATTGTTGTCTTGAATCTTATGTATAAATAGGACTAATATGTTTGCGTTTCCATTATGTCATGCGTGATTATTGTCTTGAATCTTAGAGTTAGGGCTTGGGAGAGATCACCGAGCACTTGAATTGTAGGTGATGGGGTTAGGGTTTAGAAGAAATCGCATACCTCTCGATTGTAGGTATTTATCATTTATATATTTGGGCTGTGATGTTTTGCGTCAATGAAATAAAATATTTGGTTTGCCCTAATTTTTGTGAAAATTCATCTCTTTTCTATCACAATCACATAATTGTTATCTTTCATTTATATATGGAGGACATTATTTTTCTAATTACTTGTATATCACAACTCAATCTTTACTTTATACATATATTAGGCGTTTACAGCTAGAAATCTACTTTTAAATATAAATTTGATGGCATGCACTATCTTATAGTTTGTGCAATTCACACATAAGTACGAATTATTCTTCCAGTTAATAGTAAGTTATGATGACAGCAAATCTGAAAACAAAGGACGCAATATTAATATAAAATAAAACAATTAAATAAACCCGTCATACGGCCTAATCTCCAGCAAAATAATAAGGCACAACTAAAGATGTTCTACGTAGTGCAACCACTAATCATTAACTGCAGCAAATTAGTATGCCATCTCAAAAGGTAAAACTATGATAAACGAATTCAAGATTTAGTTAGAATTCCAACAAACTCTAAAGATGATATTAGTATAGTGTTGGCGGTACATGTCTATAAATTGTGAGAAAGCTATAATTTTCTTTGTCTCGTTCAAACCCATCTAGCAGAATTTAAAGAATGGCTGGTTACGATAATCAGATGCATTCTCTGCTGGAATTTATGATGGTTCTAAAAAGTTATGCAAGCAATAAAATAATGGGGCCTTTACATATGTCTTTACATATCTCACACCTGAACTTTCATCTTTACACACACAACACTTAAATCTTTAATATCACGTCAAAAAGCACTATTACCACTTTCTAAAGGTGAAATATACATTTTCATGCATAGATTTAAAGTACCAATGTGTTGTGCATGTAAATATGAATGTTTAGGGATAAAAGATTTAAATACATTAGAATCGTGTGCTACATATGTAAATTTCCCTTAAAAAAAATAAACATTTTATTTATTTTTGTGAAGCAGAATAATCTTGATCATCATATTCTTTAGCCATATCAGATTACGCACAGCACGTTTGCCTTCCCCATCACCCAAAATGCTACACTAAGCTCACATCAACCTATCATTGCCTTCAAGAACCACGTATCACGACCTACCATTTGCTATGCTCTAAGCCCATGTGACTGGCTCAAAATCTGATGCCGCAAAATAATGCCCTAACAACCATATGGCACCTACCAAACATGTTCAAACTACTACATCTTAATCTACTTAGAACAGTGCTCGACCTTTCAAATCAGCTCTATTAATCTCCCAAACCAATGATGTGGGATCCCAACATCACTCCAACCTCAACCTTGTATGTCACCTACATGTCTATTCATCTTTGCATACTTGCTACTCCCAGTCAAATGAGCTAAGCCTCTAATTCATGAAGCTTCCCTATCAACTAATTATATGTCACCAACTTCAGGTCATTCCTTTTCAACAAAAGTAGCACAGTCATGAAACGTTCAGATCACTCGCTACTTGTGATCCTAGCACAATCTTAGTTCTCTATCAAGCCTATAACCAACCATAAAGACACTCATGTATTCTAGACATGCATGCAACATCATATACTTCATATCATGATCCTTTTGATAAAATTATTATGAAAAAAAATGATAATAAACCCCACTCTTCTTAGCACAGCACTTATGATCCCTATTTTTCAAAAAATCAAGAGGGCAGATTATATAATCCATACCATGATGATTATCGACCATATCATGATGATCATGCAATCCTCGATATTCTCATCTTAATAAATCATACTACGACAATTGTGCATACTCAAATCAATAATATTATAAGCTTTATCAAGCCTGTCATGATGGTCATGCCCACTCGGATATTTGAAATAATAATCCAAAATCAAACCATTTTGATTGATCTTCTCCTAAATCTCAGCAAGCACCCAATTAACCTATAGGCCTCGTAATGAAATATTAAATGTTAAATTAAAGTGGTTCCTTCAGGATATAAAAAAGCTCAAGTTAGTTCTCTATCTAGTTACTTTGATCTCAATTCCACCGGCCCACTACCTCACCAACCATGTGTGCCTAAGCCCGAGTATAATGATATGACTAATCTTAAGCTTAATCATGTGTTTAAGAATCAGCTTGAGCCGCTACATGTTTCGACAGATTTGACAAGAGATTGATATTGCACACCCAAGACTGAGGAGCTTTTAACCACAATTGTTGCTCTAAAATCTCTACAAATGAAGATATGGGTTATTTACTAGTTAATATTACTCCCTCAACCAGTTGATTGTCTTTCTATAGCTTCCATCCTTAGATTGATCTATTGGTCGTCATTCACAAGGACCCTATCTCTGAAGTATTTATCAATAAATGAGATTGTTACACCGGATGTTACTCAATTTTCTATATTATTATTGGTTCCTTCGTTATTACATATTAACTTTATACTGCCACCAATGTCGTAACTCAAACAAATTTTCATGTAATTTAAACTCATTTCATTCATGATGTATGTCAAAGCCCAAATGGAGGCCTCCAAATTCTCCACATATTGATAAATTACTAATAGTTCCATAGGTTTCTTATAATGGCTGTCTGCCACATCCATAACTTTAACATTATAATGCATGTCTACATCCAACTACAACTCGAGAGGTGCATAAACCAATTCCATCACCACCGCCACTATGACAACCATCTTCCTTCTTTTCAGAAATTTTAGTAAACTGAACATTCTCAATCATCAAAATCTTTCATATATTGGGCTTTAATCATGTGCTAATATAATTTCAGCATGATAAGAACACATATTATTGCTTTTATTTCTTTCTTAAAAATGTTATGCAATTTAGGAATGTTTTATGAGCCCTAAGCTTTATTCAAGACACTCTAGTCATGTATTCAGCATTTTTTATTGATGATTGATTAAATGAAATAGTACAAAATTGAATAAAAATGCCTTCCCATATATGTCTTTTTCTTCCCTCATTTTCCTTTAGCCATCTGCCATGTGTTGATTCCAATATGTTCGCACTACAAATTTGATGCTATGAGAGATTGATGTAGCTATTGTTGATTAAATTTCTATGCTTTCTGTAGGCCTTCAAGAAATAGGGACGACATGATAAATTAACTTAGTAAACAAAACTTTTCTCAACATTGTAGTAAATAATACCAGCATTCATAGATCAAACCTTCACTTTTGCAAGAGAAGAAAATTTGTAACAACAAAAAAGTGCAAAACTTGTCTATCCATGCTGCTTCCGCCTCATTTTTTTCCTCTCTCATTTTTTTTTTTTAAGGAGTCATCAATTTGTTGATTGTCGTATACTTCCTTTGCTGAATAAATCTCTCTTTCGGGTCATATAAATGACCCAGAGAAGAGAGGAACCGAAAAGGACGGATATATGACAAATATGACAGACAAGAAAAAAAAAACAAAATGTGGAGAGCCTACATGCGATAAACCTCGTAAGGATAGATCAAGTATGTCTACCCAAACAAGATCGGGCAGAGACACATTGAACCAACATCCACGAAAGAATATTTACGTAGACTACTCATAACCAGAGACTCAGGTGTATGTCTGTTTTGGGGTCAAGAGCACTCCAAAAGGGACGTGTCCCACTTAGTTAATTACATCTTGGGTGATACCCAAGAAAACTCTCGATAAAATATGTTTCGCTCGTATTATCGTAGACCTAGGAAAGTAGGACATCAAAGGGAGGTTATTCCGTGTGGGAATGTCCATATGCTTCAAATCTCTGGCTAAGTCATTGGGCGGAAAATGAGGTTCTCACATCCCAAACGAGTAGCGGTTTATCGCCATATGATGCCCACGGGATAAACAATAATCATCTCGGCGGGGGTATCCTAATACATCAAAGCTCGTCTGAATCATAAGGGTATAGAACAAATCGTCGTATCTCAAACGGAAGGCAGCTCATTAGCATCAAGTCGTCGAGATGATACCAACAAAGTCAAAGGGAGCGAAAGGGTCTAACGAGGGTAGTCAAAGGAGAGGGAGGAGTAAGGAGCAAAAGGGTATAATGGGGGTAGTCAAAGGAGAGGGAGGAGTAATCCCTAAAAGGTAGAGGTAGTCATGTCAGGGTAACACGAACCCGTCATCCCAAACCACTAAGACCCCAAGTCTACCTTGTCATAAAGGTAGTCGACCCAACACGTCCTGAAATCCCCTGTCAGCAATCCCTGAATTGCGTCGGTAAGCATAATATCAAAAGAATGAAACTCTATCCTATAACTATCGGCTGGAGCTCCAAGAGGTGTGACTTATACCTGCCGAAGTGGCAAGGATACCTCAAGAAAGGAACAAAAGAAGGAGGTTTAACTACAAAGCTGGAAACACACCGAACAAGAGTACTTACACCCCGTCTAGGTCAGGGAGCCTCCTAACACCCTAAGTGTGCTAGTCAACCACCTAACTAGAAAAGGGTACACGGGAGCTCCTCCTCAGGACGAGCAGATATGAATGCAGTTATCTAAAGCAGTTTTTAATTATTGTAGAGACCTTATTAATATGACTTGGGTAATATTCATGCTATGTAAACCATTTTGAAACCAGCCTAAAGCCATGCAGTGAAATAAAAGCAGGTTTTAAAAATCTTGAATCTTTTAATCCTAAATTTTAATTTATCTTGAATGTTTTATTGGGATTTTTTATGTAGAAAATTTATCATATTATGGTCCTTAATGAGCATAGATTATATTTTTCATGGAATCCCGGATGCATGGAAATAAACAATGAAAAGCAATCCAGGCATGTAGTCATGCAAATGCAAATGTAGAAAGTAAAACAAATCAAACAAAATAACAAACAGGTCGGTGTCGTTGGGTCAACAACATATCCCAGAAAAGAAAAAGGCGTTCGGACTCCGCATATACATGTCTGGTTCTAAGTCTATACCAAAATATAAAATTCGAACTTAACGTACGAGACACAAGCTGTCAACCCTGATAGATGTGGCGTTCGCCTCGAAACTCGTGCTCATACCTCCTTTTCAATACAGACTCGGCCTAAGGACTCTATCAAATACATGTGAAAGAGGAAAATAAAAAACTCGACCTACAGAAAGCAAGTGTCAGCAGGGGATAAAGTCATATAACGCATATAATGAGTCGTGTCTTATAAATGGAAAAGCTAAATAGCACCTGCAAGCAAAATGGTCAGAAATCATTACATGTTCCCCTGTAATGGTACCTGTGTGTGTTTGAATAAGTAGGCACAGCTCCCTGTAGAAGAATGCCCTAACACACTGTTATTCATATGCAGCATGCAAGCACACCAAAAAATGTAAAAAAATGTGACGCGTAGCTAGCGCAGGAGCAAGAAAACCAAGCCAATAATAGTCAGAGGCGTCGAAAAGACTAAATAGCATCCTAAACTCTAGCTTACTACACCATCTAACGAGAAAGTGTCATAACCATCGTCTAAGTGAAAAATCAGTCTTCGGGTAAAGTAAGACTTTGATCGGGTCGTTTTACCGGCCCCGTCCTAAAGATCCAAGGAATTTAAAAGGTGTCACCCAATGTGGATTTTGAAAGAATTTGCCTTATATATGGTCTAGTTTGCGACATGCACAATTTTTAAAGTATATTGGATGTAGTAATATATAATAAGTATTTTATTATTTTTTTTTAGTTTTAAAATGAGGGTCATTAAATGTGAGTCTGTAACATGTAAGATGACACAAGTTAGATTTATTTGGATCCTTAGCACAGTCATACTTGTGTCAATTTCGATGACTTAACTCACATTGTTTACCGATATCGATCCTACAAGCAATGCTCGTTAAGGCATCGCAACCGACACAGGAGTCACTCTCCTATCAAGCATGGTTTACAATCCACGCGAGCATACAAAATGAGAATGCAAGCGGTTAGTTCACATAAGTGGTGACAGAGAGTATGTCGTGAATGCAGTGACTCGAAAGGATAGGCGTGTCGTGGAAGCAAGAGCCCAACGAATGGGTGAGTCGTGGAGGCAAGGGCCTAAAGAGGTGCAGAACACAAATGATAGTGATCATGCAAGCTAACACATACAGGAAGCAATACATCATGCAAATAGGTAAACAAGCACATATAAATGCAAAAAGCATATAAGTATGCAAGTGATTGGTCGGCCGAACCGTGGTGGCCGGTAAAACCAAAGTGGTCGATCAGTAGGGTTGAGGAGGTTGTTCAAACCAAATTGAACTGCCAACCGGGTCGGAGCGACCGGTCAAGACGAAGTGAAGTGTGGAATAGGTCGGAGCGACCATTCGACGCAAAATGAGATGGTTATCGGGTCGGTGCGGCCTGTCAAAGCTAAAAGAAATGTCAAACGGGCCAGAGAGGGAACCAAAACAAAGTATGGATTGGGCTGAGGGCGGCTAGTCGAAGCGAAGTAAAATGTCGATCGGACCGAGGGAGGCCGGTCGAGGCAAAATGAAATGTTGACCGAGCCAGGGCGGTCGGTCAAGGTGCAAGTGCAATTACGAGATGAAACATGCAAGTGTGAGGTGCGAGGTGCGAGGTGTGACATGCAGGTGCAAGGTGCGAGGTGCGAGGTGCGAGGTGCGGTGCAAGTGCAACGTGCAAGTATGAAGTGCGGCATGTGAATACGACATGCAAGATGCAAATGCAAACATGCTCGATAGCAAACCAGGCTCGTGTTAATGCCCTCACTTAATTACCTAAAGGCTTGTACACTTGGATATGTGGCGTAGCCGCCTCCTGCTTAAGCGAGGCATGTGGAGAGTTTCTCCCGGAGAATTCTTAGGGAAAACTCTCCATGATGTTGTGAAATGGGCTAGCTACAAAGTTTTTCTCATTTCACAACTCCTCAAGACTTTGCAAAATGAGCCAGCTACAAAACTCTCATTTTGAAAAACCTAACTCCCAATTTCTCCAAGGAAAATTGGAGCATCCAAAGCAAGGGGGGAAGGGACTCCAACCCGTAGGGATTTGTGCTAAGGCACACAGTAAAAAGGGTTCACTCCGCTCTACAAATGGTACTTACCCACGAACGGAAAATTCTAACCTAAAGGCTTGCTCTAGGAAAAACAACTGATCTATCACATAGGCACGCGGTCGGGCTGCCTCACGCAGGCGCGCGCATCCCGTGTGGGCAATCGAACTCACACGGCTAGTTACACTAACCCTAGGGCTAGCTTGATATAAAACTTTCATAAATGAGAATCTCACCACCGCGAAGGTTGTAGACGTCCAACGAAGCCCAAGAAGAAGCTCTCCTCGAGAAGGAATAGAATGTCCACACTTTTCTACGTTACAGTTCTGTCTCTATCCATCGAGGGCGCTAGCGGCATGAAGCTCTTGGACCAAAAGGCCACGCCGCCAAGCAAGAGGAAGCTCACGGCAGAAGGCCGAGGAAAGAGGGCTGCTCAGGTGGCGTATGGCAAGGAGTATGAGAGGGTTAAGGAAGGCGCTGACAAGAGGTTTTAGTGGAGAAACTCACTGGCAGCAAGGACACAGCGGCAAGAGGTATTTTCGGCCAAGGGGGATGGTGGATATAAAGGTCTTCTTTTTGTGTGTGTTTTTTTTTCCACGGTTTGAGTTTGAGGGGGCGGGGATGCAATGTGGTCGGATGCCAGAGGTGGCGTAGGCGACAAATGCGGCATCGACGCGGGATGGAAGTGTGAGGGGCTAGGGCAGAAAGTATCGGGGAACTGTTCACGTGAGAGGAAGAATCGAAGAAGGGGTTACCGGCGTGAGGAAGAGATGTTGGCGAGCTCACTGGCGGCGTCACCGGCCGAGAGGGGAGACAGCGCGAGGGAATGCGATGGAGTTTTCGCGAGAGATTCCTAGTGCACGCTCAAATTCGCGATCGGGAGGGTGAGAGTCTCGGCGGTTTGGCGACGTCGGCGGGGTGCCTTCACCGGCGAGGAGGACAGGCCGACAAGGGATTCACGCGAGGGGGGGTCGGCCGACGGCTAGGGCTTCGTGAAGGAGGGATCAAAGGAGGGAGGGGTTCAGTCCGGTGAGGAAGGCGGCGTAATCGGGAAAAATCTCGTTGCCCGCGTTGGGTAGTTAGGGATTTAATAGGAAATGTCTTTAAAAAAAGGAAAAAATTAATTTCATCTGCATCGATTTGCGTGTTTTCGGCTCATGCACAAAACCATAGCAAATTGGGTGTCTTTTCCGGGTAAAATCAACATTTCAGACGCACTGGAGCAGTATGTTTCGTCATCCAGGGGCATTCAAATAAATTTATTGACAGTCAGGCCAACTTTAAGTTTGATTCGTGTGTGACGCGGAGAATGCAATTCGTCAGTCCAGTCAGAATTATATGACAAGTAAAATGTCGACTGACATTCACTAAAAATGAGGTCAACACATGCGTTATTGAAGTAAAACTGCTAAGAAGGCCTCAAAATAATGTTAATAGGGAGGATGAGCAATGGGATATGGTTTGGATTTGTGGAGATGAAAAAAAAAATCTCAAGGTAAGGGTCAGGCTAGCAATGCAAGGGCCCAAATCTAAAATTCCTAACTCAAACTTTTAGCTTTATGTGTGAAAGATCTAGGTAACCGTAGGGCTTCAAATCACTTATAAAACTTAGTTTAGGATGTCGAAGTATGAATTGGAGGTTTTCATTAATTTTCTAGCATTTTGATATTTTTTTGAGATTTTATAGTAAGGCTAGGTCATGGAAGAACCAAAGCTAGCCGCCAATTTTTAGGTGGATGTATGTCCTTTTTGTGGATGAGTGGATGAGTTTAGGGCTAGAGAAAATTTGAAAAAACTAACATAATTGATAATATAATATACCTTGATTGGATTAGGAGCTTTTCACTATTTCTCAAGCGGTAAAGAGTGGCCTATTGGTCAAGAAATAAAAACGAGTTCTAGTTTGTCCTAGACTTGCTAATCACCTAAAGGTATAATTTACTAAAGTTTTTGTGGGAGATTAGGGTAGGAAATTTATGAAGAGGTAAAAGAACGGTAGAATAAAGCTTTCGCAGTATGAAAAAAAGCAAAAAATTGCATGACAAAATCAACTTATCACTCACCAAAGCAATCGCATGTAGGAGATCACCAAGTCCCCCACCTTGACTCCCAACTCCTTTAAACAACTCCATTTTTCCAATCAATTACAACCCTTTCTTTCATCGAACCAATAAAAAAAATCCAAACAAAAACCCTAAGAAAATTTTAGAAATAAAGGAAAGAAGGAGAGATGGGATGACCCAAAGTTTGATTGGAGGGAAAATACTCACCCCTTTGATTAGCGCTACCCTCATAAAATAAAAAAATAATAATTAACTGCGCGCATTCAAGGGCCCATTTGGGGCAGCTTATATGTGTCGGGGCGTTTTTGAAAATGCCGTGGTACCGTTTGGATCGGGGGTTTTGCCCGCTTATCCGAAAGCGCGGTTCCATTTTTACACTAAATGCAGACCGCGGGTCGAACCCCGCGGTCGATCAGCAGACCGCGTTTCAAGATAAGTTGTTTATCCTGAAACTCACAAGCTACCACAAACGCACCCTTAGGGTATAATATTCACATATAATTTGAAATTTTCAATTCAAATGAAATTTAAATTTCAAATTTTCTACATGAGTCCATTAATATAAGAACATAAATATGGTTTGACAAAAAAAATTTTTGCAATAAACATAAGAAATTCAACTCCTAAATAAATTAGGTTTTACTCATGCTTCTTATGATTGGTCCAGTTGTCTTCCTACTTTGATCATTTATGAACGATCCAGCAGCTTCTTGTGATGCATCATCTTGATCTTCTGACCCCAATGATAAACTTGATATAACGGACATTGATTGGCTACGCTGTAATCCCAATCCCAAGGGTCCAACCAAATTCACCAATAGTTTCGTAAGCCAGTTAGACTTTGATTTAAGAACTGAGAAAGTGATGTCAAATACTTTGATTTATGAAATGAATCATAGATTCATAAATTGAAACACAAATACCAAAAAAGCTCTATCAGAACAAAAATAACCAACATGAATAGAGAAAAAAACCAAAACAAACCGAATAAGATAAATGCATTATTAAGCGCAGGAAAATCTGTACAGATTGTCAATAGAAGTATAGTCCATCCGATGCATTTCATCATAGTAATTATCTTAAGAACATTTTTTTTTTTTCACACGGAATACTATGCTGCTTGTTATCCTACACTTCCATTACAAACTAGTGAAAGAAGAAAACCCCACCTGATAGCTCTGGTATCGGGCCAATCCAACCGCGGCCTACTTTTCTCAGGTTTAGGGTTTAGGGAAAAAACAAAAACAGTGTAACTATTTTCAATTAAAGAATAAACTAGGCGATCGGATTCGAGAAATGGAAGAAAAAATGTCAGCAAGGTTTAGGAAATGAATGCTATGATAGTATACCTAGAGTGAGAAAAATGCAGCAGCAGCGGTGGATCTGAGAAGTAAAAGAGTGGTAAAACTCAGCCGACCACTCTCTCTCTCTCTCATCCCACGATCCCGACCTCTTTCTCCGCCTATCTTTCAACCGCCTCTGTTTCTTTTGTAAAGAAGAAGAAAAGCGCACTCACGGCAGAAATACACTGAAGAAGAAGGTGGTCTTCCTCGCAAGTTTCTTCTCACTTCTCTGCTCTGGCGTATTTAGGGCTTAGGGTAGAGCAGAAATGGGGAAGCAGATGGTTAGATTGAGAAGTTCGATCGATCGAAGTAGATGGCGCCGATTGAGGAAGATCGGTCGCCGCTGCGAGGGATGAGGGGCGGCGAAGTGGATGGCGCTGACAGCTGCGTTTTGGGAGATTTTCCGGCGCTGTGAAGTACGCAAAAGTTGACTCCAAACGGACAGTCGGCTTGCGGGAAAAATATTATATGAAAACTCGTGTTTAGATTACAATAGCCACAAATATTTTGCTGTCTTGTAGAAATATTTTATCTATGTTATCTATAAAAAATGAATAATTATTCGAATATTATATGATATTCAATTATTTTACGGTGTTATTGAAATATTCATTTGCGTTACTTGATTTGGGGCTGAGGTGTTATTGAAATATTCCCCCATATTACTTGATTTGGGGCTGTGTTATCTTTCCATGGGTGGGGTGATTTGTGTGTGTGTGTGTGTGTGTGTGTGTGTGTGTGTGTGTGTGATGTTTAGACGCTCGTATAATATGAAAAAGATAATGTGAGTTGCACGAAGATTTAAGAATTAATAGATTTAAACTAAATTTGAGTTTAAGAAGTATATCTCTTTTGGATTTTTTTATTATTATTTTAAGAACTAGCAAATATGTATTAATATTGGAGGAGGGAGCTCAAGCCACAAAAGAAACATAATTATTATTATTGAAATTAAAATCGATTACGGCGACGACTCTTCAACATAAAATAAATGATAACAAACACAAAACAGGTGATGCATAAACAAACACCTCGAAAGTGTATCCCTAGGGCAGTGGAGGTTGTACTGGTGGATTTGGAGGCTTGGGACAGAGAGAGCGGCGGAAGGGGTAGAAAGGTGTTGTGGAGGAGGGAGGCAGTAGGTTAGGGTGGCGGGAAGGTTTATTGAGGGACTGGAAGGTAGGATAGAAGGGGGACAGCATGCTGGGAAGGTGGGACAACAACTAGAAAGGCTTATCGGCACTCTAGGAGGGTGCAGAGTGAGCGGGGAAGCGCATACAACAATGGAAAAGTACGTAGGAGTGTAGCTGGTGAGGGAAAACTGCAGCTAGAGGAACTGACACAAGCTGACAGTTAAGAGGAGGAGAAGGTAAGGGTTGAGAAGGTGAAAGAGAAGAATAACCCACCACCTTAGAGTCTGATACAGCCGGAGCACCACCACCTTCTCATATACAGCCTTAGAACAGGGAGAACAACTTCAAAAAGGAATTTGAAAACAACATACAACAACAAAACTAACACTAACTTTGAAAACAACAAATAAATAGCTTATACATGATGGAAAACAACAAATAAATAGCTTATACATGATGGAAAAGCAAAAAAGGAAGGGAGAGAGGAGCGGCCCCAGGGCGCTCGGCCTAGAATCACCCTAGATCGACCTTCAATTGGATAGGGCGAGCCAGTCAACTGCTCCTGCAAGTCCGGGAGTCTTTTATACCCATGCGCGCACACACATAAATATGATTATACATAATTTGTTTACTTATTTTCCTTAATCTAGCCCACATGTCGAAGTGACTAAGGGTCTGTTTGGGGCTAGTGCAGATTTGGTGATAATTCACTAATAAGCAGCTGATCTAGATGAGATATTGATCAGTAGTTGATCCCGATAAGTTAGATGTCTCTTTGATTTGTGTGTTTGGAGAACAACTGATTTGCAGTTGTTTCTATATAAATGAGCATTCTGCCTCTATACAATAATGATGTTTACGACAGAATTTTTATAGCTATAAATTAGATACTTTAGAAGCAAATAACCACTTATTAACACTACAAAAAAAACGATATACACCTCACTCAATAGAGAGTGCGCACATTACTAAAAAAAGGAAAAAATAATTGATATATAACTATTTGATTTAATATATAGTAAATTAATATTCATAAAACTATTTATAAATAGATATATATATATATATATATATATATATATATATATA
>NW_018165240.1:465366-469283 GCF_001263595.1 Phalaenopsis equestris
ATATATATAGTAATATAAACAATTATGTATAAAATAAATTAAATTAATTTAAGTATTATAATTTTAACTTTATGTTTAACATTTATATTTTTTAAATTAACTATAATTGATGTATAATTTTAAAATTAATTGTTATTATATATAAATTAACACAACATTAAACAATTTAAATTATATATCAATTTATTAAAGCTATATTATTAAATACTTAATATTATATATATTTAAGTATGTTTATAAGTTAACATTTAACGTTTACTAATTTAAAATTAATATTTTTTACAAATAGGAATTACACCGTAATAACATTTGAATACTACTGCAAATAATATTGCAAAACATCGCGAATCAACGGTTGACAAAAGACACGAATAATAATGTGAATAACACCGTGGTAACACTGAAAAACTACCGTGAATAAAACCGTGTAACACCGGGAATGAACGAAATCGCGACCCCACAAATAATATCACGAATAACAATGCAATGACACCGGAAAACTACCATAAAAAACACTATGTAACATAGGGAATCAACGGGCGCGCGACCATACAAATAATATTGTGAATAACATTGGACACTTGACCGACGAATAATACTGTGAATAACACTTAGCGTGCAAACGCGAGGAGTGCATAGCCGTAAACAACTTACTCCAAACATGGGACACGAAGTTAAACTCGTGAGCGGCGTGTAATACAAAAGGAAACCTGCTTATTCCGCAATGTAGCGAAGACGAAGCAAACAAACACTAATGTCGGCGTTTTGAAAACGCCGTGCAGCTATTTCGTGATGCTAAGTTATCCCTAAATCGAACCCACCTACCAAAATTGTTATAACCATTCCTCTTGAAAAGGATGGCTTTGTCCATTTGTGCTAAGCAAGCTAGTCTAATTATGCAAGGGCAGCTATCGAAGAAAGTCATCATGACTAGTAAAAACATATGTCAATCTATTATTAAAAGTACGACGAACATTTTGGACTCGACCTTTCACCCATACACCAGAGATGGGTGTCGTACCAGTACCATCTAACACTCACATTATATTTTATCAAGGCACGGGAGAAAGGCGTCATATAGTACAAAATGTAGCTCATTCATTGTTTAAATGTTTTTCTCCATTGCTTATAAAAGGGAAGAAAAAAGGAGAGTGAGGGGAACTTTTGGACTTTTTTACGAATGGAATTTCTCTTTCTTTCTCTAACTTAAATCTTATAACTCATGGAACCTCCGAGATTTTATATCTTTTCAGCTCATCGAATATAATAATTCAATACATTCTCTAAGGTACATTCTCATGACTCGTATCCATATCTCTCTCTCTCTCTCTCATTCTCTCTGAGAAACAAAGTCTTTATTGGGTTGTACGCACGTATGAATAATATGATAGCTACGTCTCAAAAGGAGTCAACAATCAAATATCTTCTTTAAAATTTTGGAGTGAATGTGAGAATAAAGTGAACTAAAAGTTACAGTGGAGAGAACTGGGGGAGAGTCCCCTTCTTAGTATTTTTGTCTTCTATTTATAGAAGCATATTTTGTATAATTACAAAAATAAGGGAACAATTATTGGAACTGTTCTTAATATGATCAATACTCTAATAAATTGTATGGATATGAATATCATTTCATATATGTATTATCTTTTGAATATTGATAAGGCGGCAATTGGTTGATTGACTTGCTAGAATTCGGTCGACTGGGGTGGCGACCGTGTCTTGTGCTTGGTCGACTGAGGAGTTTGATCAAATGAAATCATCGTCTGTAGTGGTAAAAGTGGGTCGATAGTCCAATCACAATCAAAGGGTGTTGCTTGCGCTTCGATTAGTCGGTTAGTCGATTGATGAGTCGATTTATTTTGTTGGGTCAACTTTGACTCATGTGTTGCTTTGGCTCAAGCCCTATGGAGCCTACATCTCGCTACCTGGTCAATTTCTCGCCTCGGTCAGATGCCCCTATTTGCAACATCTTAGAAAGATATTGTTAGTGTCTGTGTGAGCTATCAGACGAAACTTGTTACTATGATGAATTATGACTAGCCCTTGGCGGATCTTGGCGAATTTTGTCGCTATAGGGCGAGGAACCATCTCCAGAACTTTGGCCTGCCTCGAGTTTAGAAGCGTCGCTTCACCTGCTTGGTGGTGACTTGTTGGTCGACTGCTTACCATTGGGGAAAGCTTTTTATTTTGGGTTGTCCATTCTCTTTGAGATTCATATTGGTGGCTCTAGTGTCTACATATTAGTTCCTCGAGTTTTCCTGCTCCTTGGTAGCGATAACTACAATAAGGACAGAGAAATTATTAGTCAATCATGTCACAGGGATCAAGAAAAATTTAATAATTAATTATCTCCTTATTTTCGAGCTCTATGTATCTTATAGATAAGGCCAGAAATTGGGTTGTTATGCCGAAGTTTTTTGGACTTCTGAACATGCATCATATTGGGCAATACGACCAAAAAGATGGACGATCTAAGTCTATTGGCTTTCGTGGGATTAGTAGCTCCTGATACGACACTCGTCCACAAGAGCAAAAAGGTAGTGAGAAGAGAAAAGAGCGGGGAGACAGCTGACCCCATGCAAATTGATCAGATTGATTTTTTGGAAATTCTGAAGGGAGGTCACTGAAGAGGCCTCTCTGTGGGCCCTATTCCGAACGAGGATAGGGTTGCGACAGACCTGCCGATCCTGCTCGAGGATAAGGGTACTAATGGTCGTAGTAGCTCGAGAGCAGAGGTTGTGACTATCCCTTTTCAACTGCCCGTGGACAAAATGAGGGGAGGCCTTCTAGCGGTAGCAGAAGGTGTTTCCCTTACAGTGTCGAAGCTTTATAGACTCATGGTATGGATACATATGAAATTTCTTTTGAGCTTCTACATCATAATAATTAGACACTTTCTTTAAATGCATGTGTGTCAGTCAGGACGGAGGATGTTGAATGCAGCAAGTCGTCGAGAGATGTGGTTGATTCGGTTTCCGCCATTGTCATTGGCTCCCTCGAAGGGATTGTCCATCCTTTTCCGTCGATTGAAGTAGGTGAAAGCTCTCAGCAGACATAACCTGTGCGCCGAAGACTTCCTCCTAAGGTGATGGCATGTCCGTTGCAATAGATGATAAAGGTTTTGCGACAGAGAAATGAAATCTCGTTGAGTCACCTGTGTCATGGTGATTGGCTTACGATGAGCAACTAGAGGTTGCCTTTCAATAGATTTTAGTTGTTATCGCTCGATTGGAGGAGGAGGTCACGTCGCTTTATGGTTTTCATTGAGCGACGTTCATATTGATATAGGATCCCTCCGTGATTTGACGGTTCTAAGCTGGTTCGTTAATGAGGCTAACTGCGTGGATCAAATTAAATTAGGTGGAGAGATGGTTGTTTCCGTTCATTTTTCTCTTTTTTTTATTTTAAAAAGGAGTCGCCAGCTTGTTGATCGTCGTATACTTCCCCCATTCGAATAAATCTCCCTCCCGAACCATATAAATGATTCGAAGAAGAGAGAAATCGAATAAGAAGGGACATACGACAAAGTGACAAACAAGAGAAAAAGTAAAACGTGGAGAGTCTACATACGATAAACCTTGCAAGGATAGGTTAAGAATATCCACCCAAATAAGATCGGGCGGAGGCACCTTAAACCAATATCCGCGAAAGAAGTATCTACATAGACTACCCATAACCAAAGAGTCAGATGTATGTACCTGTTCTTGGGTCAAGAGCACTCCCAGAGGAACGTGTTCCTACTGGTTAATTACATCTTAGGGGATACCCAAGAATACTCTCGATAAAAGGAGTTTCACTTCATATTATCATAAAATTGGGCTATAGGCAACCAAAGGAAGGTTATTCCGTGTGGGAATAGTCCCAATGCTTCAAAGCTCGCGCTAAACAATCGGGCAGAAAATGAGTCTCTCACATCC
>NW_018165240.1:469556-470489 GCF_001263595.1 Phalaenopsis equestris
AGCTGCTAGGCCCCTAGGCCGCCCTGGTCGTGAAGGTAGTCGACCCAACACATCCTGAGATCCCCGGTCAGCAATCCGTGAATTGCATCATCCACTTTCTAGCTACCATAATAATTTAAATATTATAAGAGAATTTTAACTTAAAGCTAAATTCACACTACTTAATACCCCTCGTGTATATGTAAATACCTAATTACTCATAACAAACTGATTCCATTCATTTTACTCTATTTTATTTTAAAAGGAGTCGCGAGCTTGTCGATCGTCGTATTCTTCCCCCATTCGAATAAATCTCCCTCCCGAACCATATAAATGATTCGAAGAGGAGAGGAATCGAATAAGAAGGGACATACGACAAAGTGACAAACAAGAGAAAAAGTAAAACGTAGAGAGTCTACATACGATAAACCTCGCAAGTAGATTAAGAATATCCACCCAAACAAGATAACAAGATGGGGCTGGGGCACCTTAAACCAATATCCGCGAAAGAAGTATCTACATAGACTACCCATAACTAGAGAGTCAAAATTATGTACCGGTTCTGGGGTCAAGAGCACTCCCAGAGGAATGTGTTCCTACTGGTTAATTACATCTTGGGGGATACCCAAAAATACTCTCGATAAAAGGAGTTTCGTTTCATATTATCATAAATCTGGGGTATAGGCAATCAAAGGAAGGTTATTTCGTGTGTGAACAGTCCCAATACTTCAAAGCTCACACTAAGCCATCGGGCAGAGAATGAGTCTCTCACATCCCAAAGGGGTAGTGGCTAATCAGCACATGGGGCCCACGAAATAACCTAAATCATCTTAACGGGGATCTCCCAATACGTCAAAGCACATCCGGGCCAAAGGGCAGAGGACAAATCGTCGTATCCCAAATGGGCGGCAGCACATCGGCATCGGGCCGTCAAGGTGATATCAACGAGGTCAA
>NW_018165240.1:471336-472908 GCF_001263595.1 Phalaenopsis equestris
TATCTTATTTCTGTTACAGGACTCTCCTAGACTCTAAAAAAAAATACATAGGAAAATAAAAGACTCAATCCTACATGAAAACAAGTGTCAGCGGGAAAATCACATGCACATAACGTATCATGAGCCATGTCTTAAAAGTGGGGGAGCTAATAGCACCTGCAAGCAAATTGTTATAAATCATCACTTGCTCCCCCCATAGCGGTACCTGTGTGTGTGCATATAAATAAGCATGGTTCTCTGCAAAAGAACGTCCTAACACACTACCACACATATGCAGTATGCAGTCACACCACAAGCACAATGCAAAAGAAAAATGTCTGACTAGGGCAACCAATCCAACAGAGAACAATAGTCAGACATCAAAAGGACTATCTAGCATCCTAAATCCTAGCTTAGCACACCATCTAACGAAAAGTGCATCAACCTAGTATCTAAGTGGGGGGTAAGTCTAGGTATAGTATGACTTTGACAAGGTCGTCATACCGGCCCCATCCTAAAGATCCAAAGGATCTAAAGGGTGTCACGAAGAATGGTGACACGAGTTAGATCTATGCAAAAGAAAGATACTTGGCTAGGGCAACCAATTCAACAAAGAATAATAGCCAAGTATCAAAAAGACTATCTAACACCCTAAGTCCTAGCTTAGCACACCATCTAACAGAAG
This sequence comes from Phalaenopsis equestris, assembly GCF_001263595.1. Taxonomy (NCBI): domain Eukaryota; kingdom Viridiplantae; phylum Streptophyta; class Magnoliopsida; order Asparagales; family Orchidaceae; genus Phalaenopsis; species Phalaenopsis equestris. Next base: position 472,001 of record NW_018165240.1, read on the forward strand.
GTGTGTTAACCTAGTATCTAAGTGAGGGGGTAAGTATAGGTATAGTATGACTTTGACAAGGTCGTCATACCGGCCCCATCCTAAAGATCCAAAGGATCTAAAGGGTGTCACGAAGAATGGTGACACGAGTTAGATCTAATAGATCTTTAGCACAATCATACTCGTGTCAATCTCGATGACTTAACTCGCATTGTTCACTGGGACCAACCCAGCAAGCAATGCTCATTAAGGCATTGCGACCAACACAGGGTCACTCTCTTAATGAGTCTGGCTCGCTTGAATGGGCATGTCGTAGCGGCAGGGGCCCGCAAAGAGGGTATACCGGTAAGGCAGTGACCCGAGGATGGGCATGCCGTGGAGACAGTGGCCCGAAAAGAGGGTATACCGGTAAAGCAGTGACCCGAAGCTAGGCATGCCGTAGCGGCAGGGGCCCAAAGAGAGGGTATACCGGTAAGGCAGTGACCCGAAGGAATGCAACTCAAGGAGATGATATCGATCATGCAGACAAACATGTACATGCACATACACAACATGCAAAGGAGCAAGTGGTAGGTCGAGCATCCGGTCAAACCAAAGTATTGTGCTAACCAGACCGGGGTAGCCGGCTGAAACACAAGTGATGTGACCGGTTTGGGATAACCGATCGAGGCACAAGTGGTGTCGGTGCAATGTGCAAGTGCAAGATATAAGATGCAGGTGCAAGTGCAACGTGCAAGGTGCAAGTGCAGGTGCAAATGTGATATATGACACACAATATGCAACAATGCAAGACAAACCTATGCAAACAATGAGGTGCAAATGACCACATATGATAGCGAGCCACGCTCGTACTAACGACCTCACCTAGGAAACCTAAGGTTTAGACCCTTGGAAATGCGGCATCGCCGCCTCTTGTTTTGGTGAGGAAA
>NW_018165240.1:473176-483069 GCF_001263595.1 Phalaenopsis equestris
GTTACGCACAGGAAGTCCTAACCTAAAGGCTAGCTCTAGGAAATCGACGATCCATCACGCAGGCACGTCGTCGCGCCGACCCATGCCGGCGTATGCACCCCGTGTGGGCAATCGAACCCACACGCCTAGACACCACTAAACCTAAGGCTAGCTAGGAGTTTAGGGGATCTCACCACCGCAAAGGTTGCAGACACGTTCTATTTATTTGCTCCAAGTCGTTGACGTCAAGTCTATGCTCCAGTGTATCTCATAATGAATCATGCAACAAGGAAAATAAGAGATAGGAATCAGTGATGCATATTATTTAAAAAAATAATAATTTTGGCATATAAAAATATAAACAAAATATGCCTTGGCGAAAGGATCGAACGTCGCCCTTCGCGTTGCAGCGAGGTCACCTCAACATCGTAGTCGGAGCCTCGACGAGGGAGACGCAGAAAACACCTACGTGAGAGTACCCCCAGAAAAGAGAGCTTTGAGTCGGAAGAGGATGCGCCGACACACGACATCCCACAAGGAAGGTGCTCGGCGGGATGAAGGCCAACAAAATTTAATTTTCGACGGGGCATCACCGGATGGTTTGTAGGCGAAGAAGAAGAAAACAACGAAGGAAGTGAGGCCGAAAAAAAAAGAAGAAGAAGAAAGAGAAATAAAATAAAATAAAATAAAATAAAATAAAAAATAAAGGAAGGTGCTCGGCGGGATGAAGGCCAACAAAATTTAATTTTCGACGGGGCATCACCGGATGGTTTGTAGGCGAAGAAGAAAAAAGCAGCGAAGGAAGTGATGCCGAAAAAAAAAAAAAAAAGAAGAAGAAGAAGAAAGAGAAAAAAACTAAAATAAAATAAAATAAAAAATAAAAATAAATAATAATAATAATAATAATAAATCAGAAGAAGAAGAAAAAATAGAAGAAGAAGAAATAAGAGCTGAAGAAGAAGAAGAAGAAGAAGAAGAAGAAGAAGAAGAAGAAGAAGAAGAAGAGAAAGGTGGCGTTGGCTGACGAGGAGCCGCCGGCGAGTTTCAAGCGCCGGAGGAGTCCGCCGCGGCCTGTCGGCCGCGGCTCCCTATGGCGATCGGGAGACGAATCGCGAAAAAGGAAGGGAGAAAAAGGAAGGGAGTCGATTCCGCAATCTGTTCGGCCGGAGGAGGTCCGGCGACGACGTCGATCTTCGCCGGCGGCAAAGAGGAGGGTCGGCGAGGCTCGGGCGGTAAGGAGCAAGGTTTGCGATTAGGGAGGAGTCGGTTTTCGATCCCGAGGGGTGGCTGTGAGAAGATGCGGAGGATGAGAGGGAAATTTTTTTTTTTTCTTGTAACCGTTTTTTTTATTTTTTGGGAGAGAGAGAGGAGGGAGGAGAGAGGAGAGGAGGGAGGAGAGTTACGAAGCTTTTTTTTTTTAAAAGAAGGAAACGAGGGGTGGCTGTGAGAAGATGCGGAGGATAAGAGGGAAATTTTTTTTTTTTTTTCTTGTAACCGGTTTTTTTATTTTTTGGGAGAGAGAGAGAGGGAGGAGAGAGGAGAGTTACGCAGCTTTTTTTTTTTTTAAAGAAGGAATTTTTTTTAATTATAATATAAAAATGAAATTCTCCCCTACGTAAATTCGACGCTCTGGGCGCGACCGCACTGTCCGTTTCCTCGTCTGGGGTAGTTGGGACCACTTATTTTAGCAATCGGAACGAAAATAAAAATTCACGTATTTTTAGCCCGCACGTGAAACCGTGGTCCAACGAGTGTCTGTCCTAAGCGGAATCGACATTTCGGACTCACTCGCGTGGTCTGTTTCGTTGTTCGAGGTCGTTCAGACCACTTTTTCAGCAAACGATCCAAAATGATAATTTGTGTATTTTTAGCCCGTATTTGAATCGTTAACGACATGAACGCCCTTCTTAAGTAATATCGACGTCCTGAAAATACTTGATATCAAAAATAAAAAAAAATGATGCCAACAATGGTCCTCCAGAGATTGTTTGAGAAGGGATATACCTCATCTGAAACCACAGAGGACCTATTTGTTAAGCATTTTATTTGAAACTTGTAATGATGATATTGGTGAGAAAATAATATTTTGAGGAACTTGAAATGACAATTGGTGTGACTCTTATTATTATGTGACTCTTCAGTTCGTGTGCCAACCTTTTAAATAAGGTTAGGGTTCGCCCTATTTCACTTTTGTACTTTGTTTTTCCAGTAATTTGATTTCTCTTTCTTTGTCTTATGATCATTTCGATCAACTGTAATAGGTCCCAAGTATTCCCCAGTTCTTTTTGGCACTATAGGGTGGCCGATCCATCCTTCCTGACGGACAAGGAGGTGAAGACCTCTAGGACAGGTATGGGTTGGATTCTCATATTATTTTCCACAGGTTGTTGGTCGAGGAGCGACTGACAAACAATATTAGCCCTGATTTGGTGTTCTACCAGGTTCAGTTTCGGTGCAGTCTCCAACAACCCTTATGGTCAAAGCTCAGAAGCACCTTCACCAAATACAATGTTATTCCGACACAAGTTCTGCCAAACTCTATTGTAGCCAGCATGACTTCCGTCAAGTTCTGTCGTTGCTTCAACAACCCATGTGGGGACTTATAGTTTTAGGCAGCTTCTGCATTGATTTGAAAGAGTGGTCTTGCTTCATTCCATTTTGAAAAATAATCGACCGTTACCAAGAGAAACTTTTGCGGGCCTCTTGACGAGGGAAATGGCCCAAGAATGTCAAGTCCCTACATGAGAACGACCAAAGGCTAGCTTCCAAGTGAGCTGATGATGTAAATGCACGTATTATTGACATTGCTAGCACCTTTTTGAGAATTTTGTCGCATTTTTCAAGAGTGTCGGCCAAAAGTTCCCCTACCCTTGCACGTGGTAAGCTAGAGTCTTTAGTTCAGATTGGCTACAACACTCTCCAAAATGTATCTCCCGGAGCACATCTTTGACTTCACCCTCTCTCAAGCACCTTAGGAATACCGAAGTAACCGACCTTCTAAATAACTTCTCTCAATTACTAGATATAGGGCGTCTTTGATTTTACAATGCCTGGGATCTTTGATACTTTTTATACTATCCCAGTCTCCAAGTAGTGGATGTATGAATCCATCCAACTCTTAGTCTCGTCAACCCTACCTTCATGATCTCCAGTTCGTCGATTGTTGGCCTGGTAAGTTTTCTGGGCATTCCTCCCAAACAGATGCATTTGGAGAGGATATCAACAACTTGATTATGCTCCCGACTGACGTGTTCGATGCAGAAGTTCTTGAATCTTCTGATTTCCTTTTTTATATTAGAGAGGTATCTAGCCATCAGCTCATCTTTAGCTTCAAATTTCTTGTTAACCTAATTTGCGACTAGCAAGGAGTCAGACCTTCCTAGGATGTTCCAAGTGTTTATCTCGCATGCTAGTCAGAGCCTAGTAATTAGTGCTTCGTACTCTGTCTAATTATTCATAATGTCAAACTCCACCGATATCGTCTCATAGAGATGCTCCACGGCTATGTTGCATAGGGTCAGCCCTACTTCTGTTGTTGCATGTTTGGAGGCTCATACGACATATACGATCCACATCTTGTCTTCAGTGATAATTCTCTCTACCGACTCCTTTGTCATGGAGAAGTCAGTCGGAAAGTCTGTGATTGCTTGGCCTTTAACTACCATCTGAGGAACATAGTTGATATTGAATTTGTTGAGCTCTACCACCAATTGCAGTAGTCAATTGGAGTGCTCCAACTGTGTAAGCACAAATCTCAAAGGATGGTCTATGATGACTCGGATCAAATGCATCTGGAAGTATGGTTTTAGCTTGCGAATGGAAATAATTAAAGTGAAGGTTTGTTTTTCCATAATTTGGTACTTGATTTTGGCACCATGAAGCACTTGGCTTGTGTAGTAGATCAATATTGTTTTCCCACCTCCTCTCAGACTAGAATTGAGCTTACAACCTCTCGCACGACTATAAGGTACAGTGACATCTCTTTCACTGATTTCGGGCTTTGGAGCATTAGTGTGGATGCTAAGGAATCCTTCAAGTTTCCGAAAGCCTCGTTGTCATCTCCAACACTTATGCACAAGTAGTAGGTTTAAACGGGTTTATTTCATACTTAAACCATTTTCTACAAATTCCTCGCTTCAAAGATGTTTTGGGTATTTCAAGCTTCAGATTTCTAACTCTCAGCATCTCGATTTGGAAACGGGTGATGCAGGCGGATAAACTCTCTTTCTCTCCCTGCTTGATGTCAAGTAAGGTGTCCAAGTCTTCATCGGTTTCTGCACTTTTTAGAAGTGTGAAATGAAGAGTCTTTTAAAATCATAATAAGTTGGGATGGTTTCGATCAGCAGGCTATTAAACCATCGAAGGGGTGATTCCTTTTGGGTGGTTAAGAAGAGGCGACAAATTATGGGGTTATTGATCTGGAGCAGATCGATAGATGACTTGAACAATGCTGCATGGTTGATCAGGTAGGTTCTCCCTTTGAAAGAGCCCAAGCAAGGAATTCATAGCTTGGACGGTGGTACCGCCTTTTTAATTTGGTGAGTGAAGACCCCTTCTATGAGCGGCCACACAAGCACTCACATATGCTCCTCCCATTGCTTGTTCATCTGCGTAGACGTGGTTGTGTCGGTGTATTAAGACTCACCTTGCCCCCTCTGTCCGCTAGTTGTTGACCTGGTTATGTGAGATAGATAGATTCCTTGATGGGGGCTTTTGGGGATGCCCTGAGGTTCCACTTCTAAGCAAGGCGCCTGGTCGTTCCTCTGGGTGATTGTTGCTTAAAGGAACTCTAATTGCTCCATCGAGGGTCATCTGGGCTTGTAAGCCCTGAACAAGCACTTTGACGTCTGGTTGTGCTTCCTTATTGGGTTTCATGCATGTAATTTCTCTTTCAAAAGTTTCTCCTTCGTAGTTAGCCCTGCTTCTTGTCTGGGGCATGACCACTCTCATCGCACCACCTTTCAGGATGTTGGATCTCGGATTGTCTTTCATGAACACGTTTCGAGAGTTAGAGTCGAGTGAAGAAGAGAATAAAGTGAACCAAGAGTTGCTGTGGAGAGTTTCAGGAGATAGTCCTCTTATTCTTATTTTTTCTTCTACTTATAAAGGTGTATTTTGTGCAATTACATAAAAAAATGAACAGTTATGAAAATTGCTCTTAATATGATCAATGATCTAATAAATCGTACGGATTTCATTTCAGATATGTTTTATACTTTGAATCTTGATTTGTCAATAATTAGTTCATCGACTTGCTAGAATTCAGGTGACTTTAGCGATCGACTGAGTGGAGACCGTGTCTTGTTTTGGTCGACCAAGGCGTTCGATTAAATGACGATCTCGTTTGCCATGGAAAAAGTTGGTCGATCATCCAATTGTGATCAGGGGATTTATGCCTACGCTTTGATCGGTCACTCAGTTGATCAACTGATTAGTCAATTTGCTTTGTCGGGCGAATAATGGCTCACGTGTCGCTTGACTCAATTCTTATGGGGCCTGCGTCTCGTCTATCTGGTCGGTTCATCACCTCACTCAAATACCCTATTTACAATGTATAGGGCGGATCTTGTCGCTGCTTGTGAGAGGTATCTGATGAGACTTGCTGCCATGATGAATCACGTCTCGCCCTTGACAGACCTTGTCACTATCAGGCATGGGACCATCTCCAAAGCTTTGATATGTTCCGTGTTTAGAGGTGTGGCTTCACCTGCTTGGCACTGACTTATTGATCCACTGTTTACCATTGGGAAAAATATTTTATCTTTGGTCATAAGTTGTACTTGAGATTCGTGTCGGTAGCTCTGCAGAGTATGCCCCCTGGGGTCGAAAGGAATGGCCTGAGGCTATTATACGAGTCTCAGGCATCCCCAATGCACCTAATAATTCGAGTACCACATCCTCTACCGGGGGGAATCGAACCCCAGATAAGAGTGGACTTACAACTGACAAGCAGATGCCTGACCAACTGATCTAAGCACGCAGTGCAAAAAAAAATCAAAATTATTAATTTTTTTTTTATACCAATAGGTTAATAATAAATAAATTGTACATAACCAACATGAGGCTCATATTCAACAAATCACAATATTCTAAACATTTTTTTAAATATTTTACAGCATATTTTTGCCATCTAACTCTAATGCTCATTAGAGCTTACCCATAGATCAATCAACAATGAGAGGCAAAGCTGATCAACATAAACAAACTATTTGATTTTGGTCAATTTAGTCTAAACATTCCACCTAGACTTTAATCCAAGCATAATTAGAATATAAAAAACAATGTAATTGATGTTAAATTTTAATCTTCAAATACATAATGCTATTCCAAAATGCATAAAAGCAGCATAAACTCATTCACATTCAAATACAAAAAAGAAAATAAGTGCATATAAGCTGGGGTGAAACTAGACTATTAGTCGGTTTGGGGTAGCTGAAGTTTATTAATAAATTGTTGATGAGCTGTTGATAAGCTACTGAAAAATAATATGTTGTTCAAAAAAGTTGTGGCGATTATTACAATTTTTTTTTTTAGAAAAGTCAAACGGCCGCTAGAAAATTGTCACCGCACTATGCCAAGAACGATGTGAAAACGCTAATTTCAGCAGTTTGAAAATGTTGTTTTTTGAATAAACTTCCAAAACACAATTTACCCAAACGGGCCGGGCCTGAATGTGTTTTTAAAACGCACTACACCAAATAAGCTGCCCCAAACGGGGTCTATGTCTAGGGCAGACAATTGCTCACCATAGAATTTGAGACTCGTTATAACTAGTAAACTTTAATATTTGTTTCTATATATTTTGAGTATTTTGCACCCCCAATATAATCGTTTGTCTAATGCTTAAAAGAAATTAAACATTTGATGATTTTGCTAATCATAAAAAATTAAACTGCTTCTGCTGTATTGTATAAGCTTTCATATGCATAAAAATATACATATCATTTATATTTTAAGCCAATCTCAAGCCGACTCAATTCAAAACCAACTTGAAGATCAGACTGGGCTAACCCCCTAACTTGTGACTCGATTAAAGCCAAAAATCAATTCAATCCTCGAACAAATTTTAGCTATAAACTCCTAACCATATAGATGATCTTATGTGACGACAAACTCAGGAGCAAAACCAACATTATCTTTTAGAGCGAGTAAAATCATCAAATATAAATGCAAAAAATAATATTTCAAACATCTTACATCTATCATTCATCATTGACACACAACATAAAAACATGAAAGCAATTTCTATTACTTAAAAAACAACAATAATAAATAAGTATAAAATCATTCCATAACCATATGCTTGACACTACATACATTGAAACTTTTCGGTACATTTATACGCATACCATCAAATTCCTATCTATTTCCATTCCAAACCCTCTACCTTTTTACATTTCCCACATTCATATCTTTCACATCTCATCAAAAACACCATTATTTTAACCTTTAAACCCCAAAAAATACATTTTTTTATGCATAAATAAAGAGGGATACATATACTAAGTAAAAAATTGAAGTATATATGTCAAATGTGCAAATACATAACAATTAAATGGTATATATACAAAACTTCCATCTAATAACCGCATACATCACAACCGCACAAGATTCCTGAAACAATATGTTCCAACAAGGAACCAACCAACGAGCGCGAGCCCAAACCCACCGATAACTGCGAGGAAATTCGTGCCGCCCAACAGAAACCCTAATCCGAGCACAGATACGGGAGGCAGGAAGGACTTCAGCACAGCGATTCTATCGACCCAGATTCCTCTGAAGAAGATCAGAGCTGCTAGATTCACGACATTCCATCTTCTGTGTCCGGCGTAGCACAGGCGATTCAGGCAGTTGGCGACGAAGCAGTGGCAGTTGCAGGTGAGAAGGCTGTAAGATCTGTGCTGGAAATCATGCGTGCTGTTTCTGAGAGCTGAGTCCCAGGTGATCATCTCATTGCTTTCCAAGGCTTCGTTTTTGGGAGAGAGGGAACACTGTTTTCAATTATTGCAGGAAAAACTTACATATATACCTCATGATTCAGCACTTGATAGTTATATTTATAACAATTAACTGTTATATGTTCATGCATGAAAGCTGCATTTCAGATTTATAGAATTGGTTGAGTGTTTATGTGATGTCAAAAGATTTGAGTGTTGTGCATGTAAATAGAACTGTTTTTGATTATGTAAACATATAAAAATTTTGTGGTGTGTATGTAAATGCTCCTTTTGTTTAAGGATGATTTACATACATGTCACTTAATTTCTAAACTTGTCTAATATCCGAACTTTCAAATTATATATATATACCACCAATGGGAGGAACATGCCACTTTTTTTAAGGGGAACAAACCGCTTCTCTAGACCAAACGTGGGAGGGGCTAGAGCAACGAAAGACAATGATATTTCAGGAGCGGCAAAACTGATAATTCAGGAATGAAAAAAGACTAAATTACTCTCTCATATAAGTAAAAACCTTGACATTACCTGGGTGCACCCCTGATGCCACCTTATATGTGCATGAAAAGGTATATCTCACTTTCTTAAAGTTAAAATAATGGTATTTTTTATGTGATATGAAAGAATATAGGAGTTAGATGTATAAATGCATTATAATTGAATGGTATGTGTGAAAATGCCCCTTGTTCTAAAGGAGATTTACATGGATACTATATAATTCTTATGTTGGTATATATATATATATATATATGTGTGTGTGTGTGTGTGTGTGTGTGTGTGTGTGTGTGTGTGTGTGTGTGTGTGTGTGTGTGTGTGTGTGTGTGTGTGTGTGTGTGTGTGTGTGACATCTAAATTATGCTATTTACTTTATCTAATGCCAGAAACTTAACATCAAATAAAATAGAACTGTTAAGATTAATTACTCTAAAGTGGAATGCATCTTTTCATGGATATACTTCGATATGATACTAAAAATGAGTGTTATATGAGTAAATATCTATGTTGAGGTGTTAGATATGCAAAGATATAAGTCAGATGTATCACGGCATTGTGATGACAAAGTCCTGATTAAAGATGGAAATGCTAATATTAAGAGTTATGATGAGAGGGGATTCAACATGCATAGAGGGGGGGAGTAAGAAGACAAATTTGAAGACTTCTCTTAATTGATTGCAAAATAAACAAGTAATTGTCATTAAATTAATAATTTACCCCTTAATAAATCCTTTTGCACAATACAAAAGTTAAAAAAATAAAAGGAAGAGTTAACTACAAGCCACACAATTCCTGGGTGTTTACATATCTAAAACATCAATTTCAATTTTTACATATATGTCGACTACACTATGTATGAAAGCATGTATTTCATCTTTTAAAAATTAAAATCTTAAAATTTTGATGTAATATGAAAGATTGAAGGTGATGTCAATGTAAAACAAAACAAAATCTAGGTATTTGAAATATAAATACATAAGAACTAGGTGGTTTGGGGCTTAAAATTTTTGCCCCGCCGAAAGCAGTGGTGAATAAAGTGGGTTGTAAACTTTGTTTATAAAAAAAATGTGCAAGAGATGCATGTTAGGAGTCATATTTGAGATCTCTCTATAATTTGATGAATATATATATATATATATATATATATGCTGACAGTTGTGTTATTTTAGAATTAGTTATTAAAAAATAAAATTTATCATATCAAAGAAGTAAAACTGATAAAGCTTATAGTATAATTTGATCTCATTTGATTTTATTTTAATTTGCATCTTAAGAAAAAAAATTTAAAAATTATAGATAATATTTGTCAAGCATTACAAAAAAGACAATATATATGTGTGTGTGTGTGTGTGTGTGTTCTATATATAGTATTGTCTACCGATTCTTTTGTTGGTAGAGTTTGTAAGACTTCTGGAGTCACGGGTTCATCTAACAGCGTCTGACCAATCTTTTTTATTATAT
>NW_018165240.1:483134-528850 GCF_001263595.1 Phalaenopsis equestris
TATATATATATATATATATATTCAAGATATATGTTTTTTTTCCTAACTCTTGAGATAGAGGACACTTGTCATAAAAAGCACTATTATATTAGAGTATCATTATGATTTATGAAATTAATACTTTCTTAGCAACTTTAGACATACAACTACAGGAGAATAATAACATATTTAAGAAAATATAATAAAAATATTAATTCTCAATACTGCATTAGATCCTCAAGATACATATCGACCATTCAAATTTGATGATATTTGTCAACTTATAAATAATTTCAATCATGAAGGCTTCATAGATACAAAATAGCTTACACTAAAAAATTCAATTGGAACATTTTAAAATTGAAACTTATCAGAAGAAAAATTTTTAGAATCTCAAAAGATTTTTATTTATGTCAAATATTAACTAAAGAAAATCAGGCATATATCATCTATTGATTATTTAATAGATTGATTTTCACACTGCTTATTTCGACAGCAACAACTAAACACACATTTTAAACTATAAAGACTGTCAATAAATGGTTAAAGAAATATAATCAAAGATGATTTTCTTGAGAGTTCACTGATAACATATATTAAAAAGAAAATTGTTAAGATTTAGAATAGAGCAACATTATATATGTTTAGATTTGGAATAGAGCATTAAAAAGAAAATTGTTAAGATTTAGAATAGAGCAACATAATATATGTTTAGATTTGGAATAGAGCAACATAATATTTGTTATAAGATTTGGAATAGAGCAACATAATATTATTGATAGAATGAGAGGTATTTAAACCTAATTATAATAGAAAGAACAAAAGAAATAAATAAAACATAAAAAAAAAATAAATAGGAAATAAATAAAACAAAATAAAATAAATACGAAATAGATAAACAGAGAATAAAAGTTAATAATTGTCATTATAAATATAATACTCCCCCTAAGATTGAAGCATAGACGTCGGTCATGTTTAACTTGGATTTCAGGTCATCCAACAAAGAATAGGGAAGATTCTTGGTGAGGAAGTCCGTTAGTTAATCATTGGAGGACAAAAAAAAAAAAACAAATTTCCCCTGACTCAATCTTTTTCTTAATGAAGAGTCAGTTAATATCCACATGTTTGGTAAGATCATGCTTGACTGGATTGTGGGCAATATTTATGGCGACCTTATTATCACATAATAGCTGCAGCGGGACAAAGGTTGGTATACGAAGTTCATAGAGCATGATGCGTAACCAGAAAGCTTCATAGATCCCCAAGGACATGGATCAGAATTCAGTTTCAGCACTGCTCCGGGCAACCACAGATTGTTTTGTGCTTTTCCACGTAACAAGATTTCCCCATATAAATGAGCAATCCCCCGAGGTGGAACGTCAATCATACACCGACCCAACCCAATTAGCATATGTAACCTCTGATTTGTCTTTTAAAATATAGACTCACGTCATCCGAATGTGGTCATCAATCAAAGTCAGAAACCACCATTTATTAGTGTAGCTCGAAATACGAGAGGGTCCTCATATGTTACTGTGAATGAGAGAGAAATGAGCATAAGGTGTGTAAGTGTGGGGTGGCTAATGGATTAGATGATATTTGGCTAACTGACATATCTCACAATTGAAATCAGAAAGTCTTTTATTAGAAAACATCAAAGGATATAAATTTTTTAAATATTTAAAATTAAGATAACCCAAAAGACAATGCAAAAACCAAGATAAACTAGTGTGTGCTCACTCTCCATGCTCCTCTTGAAAGTAGTAGAGTCCAGTTACCTTCTTAGTAGTTCTAATCATCCTCCCCAAATGAAGGTCCTGAAAACACAACCATCACAAGAGAAAATAGTAACACAATCAATATCATTCATCAACTTGATGACAGATAACAAGTTACATTGCAATAAGGAAACATGTAAAACAAACTCTAAAATTAGACCAGTCGTTAAAACAACCAACCCTTTACTAGTAATGAAACTACAAGAGTCACAGGCAATTCTGATTGTATTTTTCCTAGAGCACGGATAGTAAGTCGAGAAAGCTTGTGAACATCCATTCATGAGATCTGTGACACCTAAATCAATAATCCACGAACTAGAGGACAAAAAAACAGTGAGTCATGAGAAAAGTAACTTGTCGGATGTGGGAGGTCAACCAACCCACACATAATTTATTGGCTCAAAGTACCTTGGTTAATTGCTCCATTTGGTTTTTCAAGAATTCAAAGAATTGCGGGATGTTTCAGGCAGGAGTCCATAGAACCATGGTAATTCGAATATCGTCGTAAGACCCTTGGTAGCAGAGGATTTGACCGAAGGTTTGCATGAGTTTGCCGCGAAGTAACACTTATCCCGAGTGTGATTAGGTTTATGAAAGTAATTATAAGTGAGGTGACAGGTCCGATGTGACATTGTTGACCTCGCTTTCGGTCGAGATGTAGTTTTCCCATCCTTAGTAGCCTAGGATCTAGTCGTAGGACCTTTATGTCGACTACTCCTAGAAAACTAGTGAAGAAACCCTCCCCGTTAGCAATTCTAGACTTTTCTTCGCTCGACTTGACGTTCCATGTAGTAGTCTTGACCGCTATTGCTTAGCAGGTAAGACTACTCCGAAGGAACTCAGGGAGCATTCCTATATGACTGTCGGCCTTAGGATTGACTCTACTCGTTGATTTGGCGCCGCTGCGCTCTTCGCCGTCCTGTTAAATCGAATTCGAGCCAAAATCTTGATAGGATTTGTTTGGATTTGGCCCGCGCCCCGTTTTTAACCCGATCGACGACGAGGCTGCCCGGACGACTCCGGATGACGAAACGGACTGCGCTGACGCATCCGGAATGTCGATTTTGCTTAGGAAAGATGTTTGTTTCATCGCGAGGGCATTTCTGGAGGAGGAGATGTGTTTAAGTATTATTTATAAAAATAAATAATATTTTATTATTATAAATAAAACTTATAAACCTAATACCTAATTTCATTTCCCCTCTCCCGTCCGCCTCTCGCTCATGCGTCTGCCCTAAGCCGCTGTGGTCCCTCGCGTGACCCCGCGAGCTCAAGCCCCCCCCCCCCCCCTCATCTTTCGTTGGCTCCGCGAGCCGCAAACAGTATGGCCGAGCCCCTTGCGCTCGATCTCTGCGGGATTTTTTTTAATCATTGGCTTCTTCTTCCCTTAGCGTATATCAGAGCTCCTCTGTGAAGCTTCAAGGGGCCAAAAATCATTTTCAGAGGAGGACCTTTCTCTATTACTTTTCTCTACTCACTCTCTTAAGTTTTTTTTTGAACTCTCCTTGTTGCTGGAGAGAGGTGTTGGCTAGGGAATACTTTTCTGCAACTCCTTTTGTGATTCTACTTTAAGGAGGTACTTCCCTCTCCCCCTATATGTTGCCTGTGTTCGGCCCTGCTTTTTACCGAGCCCTTGCGCTTTATTTGTGTTCGTCCCTGTTCTCTGCCGAGCCCCGTTAGCATGCTAGAATATAAAGTTTACTATTTGTCTCATTCCTAAACATGTTCTAACTTACTCTTTATACATTTGTTATGTGGGAATGGCATTTAAAAGTTTGAGGGTGTGTATTTCCTTCTCCCTCCCTTTCTCTATACTTTACTGGCTCTCGGTTATGCCCTTGCCGAGCCTCTGATGATGATCTTGTGGTGTGGTGCTAGAAATTAGATTTGGTTAAGCACTGTGGCATGCTATTAATTCTTTCTTTTACTTTGCTTATCTAAAGTGCTGAAGTCATGGCATGTTTCCTACTTTCTGAGGCATATTTATATTAGAAACAATTAAAAGGATGACCTTGAAATAATTTGGCCCCTCTCATGAGCATGTTAGTATATGTATTCTGAAACTTTCATTCACTTTCACTAAAAACATGTGGTAGTTCTAGGTTGAATACCTTAAAGGCATGGGGATATTTTTCTAACTCTCATTGTGGCCTAACTTTTAAATCTCAATTGCAGTTGGACTTTTAAGCCCTTGTTGGGTTCAGGTTTTGGCCTTACTTGGCTCGGTTTGGTCTTTAACTAGTCTGGAATTTGGTAAAAAAACTTGGTTTGGATTTGGTTTTGTGTTGAATCTCAGTTCTTGCCTATTGGGGGTTCTTCCTTTTTCTTGCTTTAGTGGCTCGGGTTTTGAGCTTTTGTTGGCTTTGGCTTTAGATTGGGAGCCCGATTTTTGCCTTAAGAGTGATTGAAAGTTGATTTATGAGGAAGTTAGGTTCTTAATCTCTGTTGGAGTTTTGCTTTAGCCCTTATTCGAGAGTTGGATTGACCCTAGTTGGAGGCTTGGGTTTGCTTCGTTTCGCCCCTGCCCGAGAGGCGGATGTGGGTTTTGGCTTTCACTGACCTTAGCTCCTACCCGTAGGACCTATTGGAGTTTGTTGAATTTAATTTAGCCCCTCGTGTTGGGCTTGAATCATTTGAATGATTGTAGGTGGATCAAATTTGTTACTTTGAGAGATTGGTGATGTTTTGTACTCTCTTATGTATATCAAAACTTTTATGGAATTGATTTGAGTCGCCTCGGCCGTAAGTCTTCCCTTTACCTTTGCCTCGTGTCTTGGCTTAGGTCTTGGCTGTAAGCCTTGCTTACAATGCCTTGGAGTTGGTTTGGACTGCACTATTTGTCGTGGCCATGAGTCCTTCCCTTCTTTAAGTCCTAACAGTGGGTCTCTCTCTTTTATATTGGCCTTGTTTTGCCTTGGCCGTGAGTCACCTGTTGGAGTTTATTCGGGCTGGAGCTAGATGGTGTTGATATTGGCTTTTACCTGTGAATTTTCTTGGCTTTACCTCACTTAGGTCGAGGATCTTGGTAGCTGTCTTCCTTTCTCTACTAATACAGGCCGTGGGTCTTACACCTCAGTGCATTGAAAAAATTTCGTATTTGTTTGATGTGTGAGGCTGTGAATTAATTTGGAGTTGGGATATTTTGATATCAACTTGGGGTTTGGAGGATTTGCAAGCCTTATTTGGTAGAACATTTGGTTGATTTGATTAATTTTATGTCTTTGGGGTTTGAAAAATCAGCGCAAAATAGCCCTTTATGTTTGTTAGGAAAGACCTTGGGCCCCACTCTTTCAGGTCTTTTCGATAGTAGTTTTGAGAACTGATATATTCTCTTTTTCGGTGTTTTAGATGGATCAGTGTCTCCTCTCTCTCACCCCATTTTTGTTTTTTCTTTCCTTGCTTCTTGGTTCGATTTTCGAAGCTTATGTCTGACGCATAAGTGTCCACGTATAGCCTTTTGCTATGTGTAAAACCATCAAGCAAGGTCGCAAGTAGTTTGTTTTGGGGCGTAGGATGGTGATGATAAAGACACACTGAAGATAGAGCAGAAAGATGTCATATCCCATAACATCAAGATTCAGGTATTTGATGAACAATAGAATAATGATATCCTTCACCGACATAAGTCTAGCGGGAGTTGGCTCGAACCTCCTCAAGTGGTTGGCAGTCCCACGCCCGACAGAGTAATCGACTTGTGGACAATAAAAATTGTTAAAACTTATTTCAAAAAAAATAAAAATATATTTTTCGCTATAAAATAAAATTTGATAATCTCCTTTTTGAGACCTATGTGCATGTCAAAAACATAAATTTTAAAATACATTTTAAAATTGATTGTCCACCTGACGAATATTTGTTTAGGCTGGGAAATAGCCCTCTAGGTGAGGTTCAGACACACTTCTAGACGAGTGGCGGGTTCTATACATTCAGGTGACCGAGTAGCCTTCATGGACCCTCGAGTATAAATACATAGCTGAGCCTAGCCCCATACGAGTGCTTGCGGTCCCCCTCACCCGAACCTTTTTTTTGAGTCAAGCCCCACATGAGTGCTTGCGGTCCCCCTTACCCGAACCTTTTTTTGTTTTATCGAAGCTTTGGACAGGGCACTCGTGTTTCTTTTCTTTGCTTTTGGGATTTCTCCAAGATTTTTGAGGTTTTCTTACTTAAGTCTTTTCTCGTTGATTTTCTAGAATTTTTTTTGTCATGAATCGTTGTTACACTCCTTCGGATTTTCTGGATAACGTTTCTTCCAGACTTCGCTTTTTGCGATGCATTTCAGCTTGCTATATTTAAGAAACAGCGGATCGCACGGGCGTACCTGTTTATAACTGCTACTGTCATGTACAACATGTTATACTATTTTTGTTTCTACCTGCTACTGTTCTTCATGTACAACATGCATGTTATACTATTCATGTTTTATACTATTCATGTTTTTACCTGCTACTGTCCTGTACAGCATGTTATATTATTTCTGTTTCTACCTGCTATTGTTCTTCCTGTACAACATGTTATACTATTCATGTTTTTACCTGCTACTATATTGTACAATATGTTATACTATTTTTGTTTCTACCTGCTACCGTTCTACATGCATCTTACTATTTTTTCTGTACTGCACATTCTATATTATATAGCCTAAAGCATGCCTTCTTTTTATATAGGATGTTTAGAGGACTATTACCATAGAGTCGTTTGATTTGACATCATAACTGAACATCCTAGAAAACTTAAACACGTCACAACAAGGAGCTTGGAACTAGCGCGGTGGGCAGCACGACAATCTTCAACAGCAGAACATGTCTTCCCCAGCTAAACAATTTCTTTCCTAGAAATTAAAACAAAAATTCATAGGATTTCGAGTTTGTTCGCCTAGTGCAACATAAATCCTCAAATCTTTTCGTTAGGCATTTGTATAGCTCTGCTATACGATCTAAGCCCTAACTCGTTTTAGGATTCTGAGGTTGTCGTTCGTTACGACCTAAATCATCGCACCTTCTACGCTATTTGTGTGATCAGTTCACACGAATATAAGCCCTAATTAAATAAAATTGGCATTAAATAAAATTGGCAGGATGGAAATACTTGAATATTTTTCCTCGAAACTGAAGCCAAACCATAGGGTAGACTGGGAAGTCACCGAAGATCTCCTCTGGATCTGTGGCATCCCCTAGTTCTTCCTTCTTTGGATTCTACAATAAATGTTTCAAGTTTGAACAATTCCCTTTTGCGCACATCTTTGTCCGATTTCGTTGAAAAGTTCTATCCTTTTGAAGTCCTTGAAGATAATTTTTCCTGATTTTTATCGAGAGTGTTCTTAATTAATTTCGGTCATTTAAGATTTAATTAACTATAGGAACTTGTCCTTATAAGAAACTTTTCCGAACCCAGCTTAAAATAAACCCTATTCAATAATAAACCCTATTCGCTTAAAATAAACCCTATTCAATTTTTCATATTAAATAGGGAAATTTGTCGGCAAATAAAACGGTTTCGCAGACCAAACGAACGTCATATATATCTTAGCTTATTTGATATACAAGGTTTGAGGTAAAGCGCTCTTTCATTTAAACTATGAAAAATATGGGGTCAGTTTGATTTTTTATATTTGATTTTAAAACTTAAATCTATATGTAAATTAAAAACGTCCTTCCGAAGCGGGCGACGGGATTTCGATTCCGGTGACCGACAGCTTCTTACAGGCAACAACAACACAAACCCCACACCACCAGCTTTTTATTGCCGACAGACATGTACAAGGGCTGAGTACCATTCGGGATCAAGGCAAACAATTCGGGTGGAGAGGTAAAAGTGTCGAGCATAGCAAGTCTCTTACTCTCTTCGCGACGAATCTCTGTAAAAGCAGTGCGACCGGAAGGAAGAGAGTCCAGACTAAGAATACAGCCCCAGACTTCGTCAAAGTCTTTATTAAGGCCATCCAAGAATTGGAACATGCGATCCTTTTCTACAATTTTCTGGAAGAGAGGTCGGTAGGAGAATCTCAAATGTAGTCGTAGTACAAGTCACGTTTCATCCATAGTGCAACAAAGTCATTATAGTAGTGGGTCACAGTTTTTAACCCCTGTTTTGCCTCCCAGATTTTCTTAGACACCTCATAAAGTTGGTCAGAGTTTCCTACATCCAAGTAAGCATAAAGGACTGTTGTCCATATGACACTAGCTGAAAGGATAAACATATATGAACGACCAATCGAAATCTCCATGGAGTTAACCAGCCATGACATGACCATGAAATTCTCCACTTCCCAAGCTTGATACGTCGGGTCAGTCTTTGGAGGCTCACGAATCATACCTGTGAAGTGGTCGAATTTCTCGCATCCTTTGATGAAAAAAGACAGCTTGTGACCATTCGAGAAAGTTACTTTTGTTTATTTTATCGATTGTGATAAAAAAGTTCATGGTTTCTAGTCCCTCCAATTTACAAGGGAGCGGATCGATCCTCCGGTGGAATCATGAACACATTCTGAAGGTGGCTCAGCATTGGAGGAATCTGCATAATTTCGACTAAGCCAAAAGAGATGTGGTTGTGATTTTGAGTCATCGACGAAATCCAGTAGAGAGCAGGCGCTAGAATGTAACAAGAATTATGCTGCAGGAGGGGAGAACAACGAGGGAGACGGCATTTGCTGAATCGGCGGCTTGCGCGTGCAGAAGGAAGGCGGAGGAGACCGGCGACAACTCCTGTAGACTTCTGAGAAGGCCAGCGGCTGTAGGGAACTGACAACTGGAAGAGGCTAATGGCTGCGATCCCTTATGGGAGGCCCTGCAGGGAGTGGTGGCGGCCTGTATCTAGAGTTAGGCTCTCATACCATATTGAGATTTGGAATAGACTAGCAGAATATTATTATAAAATAAGCGGTATTTAAACTCAATTACAATCAACAAAACAAAGGAAACAAATAAAAGAGAATAAAACAAATAGGAAAGAAATAAAACAGAACAAAACAAATATGAAATACATAAAGAAGAAATAAAAGCTAATAATAAGAAATAACGGCTAGGGATTGTCGTTATAAATATAATATCATACATTTAAAATCCATTCTATTTTGATGATAAATGAACACGTAAGTTTTTACCAATCAAAATTAATTCATAAAGTTTGACGGACACTTACCTCATCCCTGCTTAATTGGATGTATCGAGCCACCGAGCCGAAATTAAAATGATCCACACTGACAAAATGAGGCCCGGCAAAATCCAGGATCACACCATCCTCTCGACCGATGCCAATATGGCCGATGAACGGCAGGAACCATGAGACGAGGGGCAGCGGCGTCCACACGATGCAGCAGGGGAACCTCGCTTTCCTTGGATCTATTTGCTCGAGCGGAGGGGTTTGATGAAATAATTTTTCAACATCAGTTGCTGCTTCAAACTCCATGACTTTATCATACAATGACAGATAACTCTGCAAATAACAAAATAAAATTAGTATGTATGTTCTTTAGATAAAATGTACATTATAAAGATAAATTGGGATGAAAATAAAATTCTGAACATAATCCAATGAAGGAATCAAAATCAAAAGGTTAGTAAACTTTCGAGTAAGAACTCCCTAGCATTAAGTTTATCATAGGAGCATTTACATAGATACCACCCAATTCCTATGTATTTGCATATCAAACAACTAAACTTTAATTCTTACAGTAATACAACCCAAATCTTTCGTATCACATAAAAAAAAACAACCATTTTAACCTTTAAAAAGGTGACATACACATTTTCATGTATGGATAAGGTGGTATGTATGTAAATATTGAAAATTAGGTGTTAGAGATGTCAATGCATTGTAATTGAGTGGTACTTATGCAAATCTTCCAAATTTCATGATGGTATCTTACAGGTATTTAGCAATTAAGGTGTGTTGTATTCAGAAAATCCAGCTACAATATAATAGGGAAATTTACATAAATACCACACAATTCTTATGTATTTATATATCTAACACCTAAAGTTTAATGTTTACACTCATAACACTTCAGTTTCATAAACATGTGCATGAAAAATGTATTTTCCTTTTAAAAAGGTAGTGATAGTGGTATTTTTTATGTAATGTTAAAAAATTTGAGTGCTATGCATGTAAATATGAATGTCTAGGCGTCAGAGTGTAAATACATAAGACTTGTGTGGTATATATGTAAATGCCTCTATAAGAAATGTAAGACTATTTGCACACTCTCAGATAACATCTGATGAACGTGAAGCCCCTCAGAAGAAAATCAGCCCTCATAATTCCAGTAGGGAAGATCTCAACAGCCAATATCAGTGCAATTATCATCAACAAATCACGAAGATTTTCCAACTGGAATATGAATCATTTTAGCAGATATTGGACTTGTAATTAAAAGAATTAATAATGAATCAGGTATCATAACCATACACAAAAAAATCACCTAGACCGGGTTCGGCCCACCCAATAAAGATCAAAATAAGTCAACTCATTTCAACTTGGTCTCAGAGCCAACAAAGCATAGTTGCAAGCGTGAAACCACTCGCCCTTGGAATTCAATCCTGAGAGTCGACTAGTTCAAGTCATCCAAGCAACTAGGCATGGCGATTCGTTAGTACTCAACCAAACCAGGTGAAGTCGGACAATCGCTTCACATATATCTACTCGTTATTTGAGAACTTTCAAATCCTTCTCAGACTCTATTATGTAATTTAATCAACAACAACAACAACAACAACAACAAAGCCTTAATCCCACTACATGGGGTCGGCTACATGAATCCTTTTTCTCCAATGCGTCCTATTTAGTGTCATATTTTCATTTAGTTCTAGTAAATTAAGATCATTTTTAATACAATAAGCCCAAGTCTTCATAGGTCTACCTCTGCCTTTCTTAACACAAGTCGAATTTAAAACATCTACTCTCCTAATCGGATCATCTAATGGTCGACGTTTAATATGACCAAACCATCTAAGACGACTTTCTCTAATTTTGTCTATCACAGGAGCTACACCAACCCTATCACGAATATATTCATTCCGCATTTTGTCTCTAAGTGTAAAGCCACTCATCCACCTAATCATTCTCATCTCGGCAACACTTAACTTATTATTATGCTTCTCTTTTAAATGCCAACATTCAGCCCGAAGCATTCCTCCACTTCAACCAACCAACTTGAATTCTACTATTAACATCCCCATCTATATCACCATCGCTTTGGACAACGGACCCAAGATATCTAAATCGTTCACACCTTTTAATAATTTGATCACCCAAAGTCACACTTCTGTCACTAGAGCTATTACTACAAAAATTACATTCCATGTATTTAGTTTTAGTTCTACTTAAACGAAGGCCTTTAGACTCCAATGTAGACCTCCATAATTCAAGTTTTTCTTGGGCTTTTTCTCTCGTTTTATCCACGAGAAGAATATCATCAGCAAAAAGCATACAAGAGACCCTATTATGTAATTTAATCAATTTACTTAAATGCAACAAGAGACATTACTTATAGCACTAAACCTCAACCTTCATCTATAAATTAAGAATCATAATGTAAATGAAGGAGAATGATATCATCATCTTAAATTCGCCAAAAATCATTAGGTTTGTGGACGCTAAACTTCATCTTCTACAAGAAATGAGACGAAGATTTAGAAACAATTCACGAGCATGCTCTCGAGAGAAATTGCAGAAGCATGAACTTCGACAACTTTAAATTTACACAATTAGAATTTTACAAACGAAAGATGACTATAGTCAACCATGTCACCTACTTCGAGTTAGCCATCTCATTGTTGAATAGCAATAATGTTATAAGATGTTGGTTATTCTTTACAACCATGAAGAAGTTGTCATTTAGACTCCCGCAAAAAAGTATTGTCTCTTTCACCAAATTCAAAAAGCAATTCATAAATCAATCTATGAGAGCCAAGAGCCTTTTAAAATTTCTCAAGCAATTTTAAAGATGATGCATGGTTAGGGCAACAACAACGACAACAAACCTTTATCCCACTAAGTGGGGTCGGCTACATGAATCTTTTTTCTCCATTACGTCCTATTGAGTGTCATATTTTTATTTAATTTTAATAAATTAAGATCATTTTTTATACAATATGTCCAAGTCTTTCTAAGTCTACCTCTGTTTTTTTTAATATAAGTTGAATATAAAACATCTACTCTCCTAATCGGATCATCAGACGGTCGACGTTTAATGTGATCAAATCATCGACTCTCTCTAATTTTGTCCGTCACTGGAGCTACACCAACCCTATCACAGATATATTCATTTCGCATTTGTCTCTAAGTGAAAAGCCACTCATCCACCTAATCATTCTCATCTCGGTAACACCTAGCTTAGTTTTATGCTTCTCTTTTAAAGATCAACATTCAGCGCCTTGCAAATAACTAAAATTATTTATTATTCATTTTTAATGGGAGATTCTATAACTAAAATTTTGGAGTATATAGTTCCCTGGCAGAATGTTCTTAATATCTTGGAGAAGTACCATTTAAATATGCACTCAACTTGAAGCAACCTACAATAATGGTCAAAGATTTAAAAAACTCATCGATTTTCATGTAAATATAGAATATACCATAATGTAAGACCCCAAGAAATTGAAATTTGGAACTCATTAAAAACTTGCAGCAACGTAACCAGCATCAACCAAAGAAATATCAAAGTCTCTTCAACACTACAAAGATTGGAGCTCATCGTAACTACTAGCAACCAGCAAATTAGCATTATATGAGCTGAGCAAAAGAATCATTACCAACCCTGCATTAGAGTAATAAATATCTTATTTACACTCCTTTACAAGTATGGCGTGCAATAATGGTGAATAATATTAAAGACAAAGAATACTTCTTTCGGTCGTCAATACCATATACTCAAACTAGCTACAGCATGGTGGATAGTTAACATTGCGACTTAATTAAGAAATTCATCGAAGGGAAAAAAAACTGGTAAGAATTTGTATTTGCTCCTCCTAGGCGATGACTATAAAACGAAAGAGAAATAAGCCAACCACAACTCAAGCCATTCAATTAACAAGAAGTATTTCATAAAAAAACAGTTGTAATAAGCATTTTGTATTCAAAGAAAAACATGCACTACTGTATTTTGTATTGAACTTTTGAGTAAGAAAATCTTTTAATATATTTTATTGATTTCTTTGTATAGAAAAAACTTCAACATGAAGAATTAAATCAACTCTGGCTATACCTGAAAACTCAATATTTGGTATTTGCTATTCGGCATTACTAAGGGAACTTGATATTCATTCATTGGCAGTACTCCAGGAACTCGATATTTGCTACTCAATGAACTCGGTATTTGTTACTCAGCATTAATCATAAGATTGATATTCATTACTCAGCGTTACTAGTGGAATTCAAAATGTGATAACACTACAACTTCATATATCTTGACTACTCAATGATAAAAAGCTCAAAATCTGAAAATCAAAATTCATTTATTCAATACTAAGTTAGCTATACTTCATATTTAAAACTAAAAACACTGAAGACTTGGATTAAAAATAAAAGAAACTTGAATCCAAGATGCAACTCGATAGGTTAAACAAGAGCTACATCAACATAGGCTTGAGATCTAATCCCAAACTAATCCTTGCAGCTAAAAGTCCAGAAGTAGAAGGCCAATCTATGCTTAACAAGGTCAACTTAACATACTGAAATAAGTTTCATCCAAGGAATCAGTAAACATCTTGATGAGCTTAGTAAAGCAATGATTCTGGTAATTATCATGCTTATAAATTCAATAATTCATGAATTCATTAATATTTAAACTCAAAAATTAATCAAATAGCTACTTGGGGGCTCAAATTGTCCCTCAAATTCACAAAATTCGTGTATCATGCTAAACTTCCAAGTATATGAAAAATAATTATAGAAATCAAACTCAGCCCTTTGCAGCAAGATCTGCACTGAGATTGAGAATAATCTTAAGTGACAAATATGGATGGCTATAGTAAAGTAATCATCGAACTCTTGCTGTCGATGCAACGTCTTAAAATTGTACTCAATCACCAGTGACGAAAACTCCCAATTCGCCTTCGTCATTGAAAAATAACTCAGACTAGAGTAGAAGGAAGTCTCAAATTATAGAGCAAAGAAAAGTCACCTCAAAGCGATTGATATAAGAGAAGTTCAAATTTCAAATAATCATTGTAAACTACAAATATGTTATTTATAGAAGAAATCAAAGAAGCCGGAGGGCCTTGATGTCAAATCCAAGGCAAAATCATTGTGTTCATGTCAAATATCTACACTTAATTACATGGAGATTTAAAAAGACATCAATTTGAGTATTAAAGGATTATCCGAAATCAATGTCAACGTCAACATCACCAACGATGAAATTGAACAAAATATATCCCATCCTATCAACCTCAAGTTATAAATAAGTTATGGTGTCAAATAAGTAACCCATCTTCTGGGAAGTATCGTAAGCAAAATTGGAGAGTGCAATTCAAGACAAGAAGTACTTCAACAGCCAACTCCACTAAACACAAAACATCATTTATCAGATACATCCAAATGTTATGCTTTTCACTGTGACGGCGGTTACAACATGAATGATTGCTAGCATCTTCACAATTGAACTCTTACTCTCGACGCAGTGCCTTAAAATTCTACTCAGTCAGCAGTAGAAAATCTCCCAATTCGCCTTCTTCATTGAAAAAAAACTCAGACTAGGGTAGAAGGAAGTCTCAAATTAGAGCAGCGAGAAATCACCTCTGAGTGATTGATGTAAAAGAAGTTAAAGTGTCAAATGAATTACAAAGATGTTATTTATAGAAGAAATCAAAGAAGTCGGAGGGTCGATGTCAAATTCAAGGCAAAATCATTGTGTTCATGTCAAAGATTTGCACTTAATTACACTAAGGTTTAAATAGACATCAATTTGAGTAAGTCAAAGGATTATCTGAAATCAATGTCAACATCGACATCACCAATGACAAATTGAACATAAAAATCTCTCATCTTATCAACCTCAAGTTATAAAAAAGTTCTTGTGCCAAATAAATACCCCATCTACACTCTTGTGAAGTATCGTAACCAAAATTGGTGAGTGCAATTCAAGACAAGTACTTCAACAACCAACTCCACTAAACACATAACATCATTATGAGATGCATCCAAATATGATGCTTTTCACTATGACCATGTTTACAGCATGAATGATTGCTAGCATCTTCACAATCTAATTATTTTATTTATTTAAGAAAAAAAGAACAAAGCAACACCCACACGAGTCAAAAAAATAGCAAGAGTCATTCTATTGAATGTTTGTAACAAGTTTTAGTAAAAAAGAAAAGTGTGCTTTACAAAATTTATAGTTTATTTATGTTTTTGGATAAAAACTAGTTCTGAGGCATTGACATGATTTCTTTTTACAAAAAAAAAATTGTTTTGACAAGAAGAACACTACTTGTCTATAAAACTTGTTTCAATCATACTTTGGGAACTTATCTAAGAACAATGCCAATGAACTCAGCAAACTCGTTCAAGAAAATTGATAATATTGTCAAAGAACTAATCCGGGGAACTTGACAATATGATTGAGGAACCCGTCTAAGGAACTGAATAATATGCTCAAGTACCTTGTTAAAGGCTTGATATTTAAATCTGCCGAGTTCCTTGAATAGATTAAATTAAAAGTGAAATTAGAGTGATCTCAATTTAGGGTGTGTGAAGTTTAAAACTTAAGAGACTTTTATCTATAGAAGAAATATAACCCTCAAGAAGATGGACAATATGCACAAAGCAAAGTTACCTTAATGCTTAACTAAAAGTATGGATTTTATTCAAGGAATTAGTAAATTCTAACAAGCGAAGTAATATAATAATCTTGCTTATTGGACCAAAGTTCATACCCTTTAAAACTAGACAAAATAACAATTTATCTATTCACTATGCGGCTAATGTTTTTAATGGTTTATGATTTTATGGCTTCCCATAAAATCCCATAAGTTAAGCTCAAGGTTAAAATCCTAAGTATTTAAAGCACAAAAAGCCAAGGCTTGAAATTCGAACTCTCCCATTGTGACAACCTCTATACCAAGAAAGAATAAAGTACTTTCTAATAGTAAACCAAGAGATGGTAGCACCCTGAAGTGAGACCCATCCAAGACAAAAAAGAATAACACATTAAGGTAAAAGATCGAATATGGCTTGATGGTGATATATTCTACGTGTTGACTTGTTTATTATACATTAGTAAAACTACTAAATATCAAGTCGGCATATTATTTCAAATCATCATTTCATCATTCTTTTTTTGCTTTCTTATTGCTAAAAATTTACTCAAAGTATACAAGCAATATATAAATTAAATAAAGATCATTCGAGTTAATATTTTATTTACTAACAAAAGTTTACAATTCACCAAAAAAAAAGTCAAACAATCATAAAAAAAATGGGAATTGAAGAATCATTCATTTAAAAAGTATCGACTGCCCTCCTTCTTGGAAGACGCTTTGTCGATGATCTAGTTCAAGTTAATATAATAAAAAGCCCATAAACCTTGCTATACATCGTTTATCACACCATGCATTTTCAGAACATTAAAAACAAAACATAATTTTTTCTTCATATTTGGCTTTGATCTCATCTCGTTGTGCCTCAAAATCCATTAACCCATTTATAAATACAAATTTAGAAGGTTGAGAAGTTGAGTCAACATTATCTTCATGTGATTCCTTCAAAGACTCCTCCAACACCACTATACTACCTTGAAAAGAAAGTATGGGCATTAAACTCTAACCCTTATAAGAAAGTAAATTGCATTACCCAGTTTTCAAATAAACACAATCTTCCAACAAGAACCACTAAGACTAAAACCTAAGAATTTGAAAATAATCCATAATTCACAGTCCCCAAACATCACACAATGCGTGCCTGCACTAAACATGAATTATCTGCATGCCAAAAATAATATTGTAACCTCAAGCCCCGTATAACAATACTAGCAAATTTAATCCATCAATGGTAAAGATCATGAATTCCTCCCCCAAAAAAACAAAATCAAAACAGTAGCCCTAACTGATCTTAATGAAACTAGCAAGACTTCAAATTAGGGCAGAATAGCAAAAATAATTTGTTACCAAAGGAGATTTAAGTTACCGGCGGAAGCTGTAGATGAGAGGACGAGACGATACAGATAGGAGATAGTACTGGACGGTGTAATAAGGGGAAGCTGAGATAACCACAGATCAAAAAGAGCTTAAGATGGAAAAAATAATATGATGACAGAGGCGATGATAGGTTGCGATTTTGGGACTGCGCCGCTAGGGTAAGGAAGCAGGGAGAGGAGAGGAAGCTGGGAAGATCCACATCGGCATGGCGTCGGGCGAGAAAGCTTGGAAATTTGCCTTTGGAACTTTTACATATATACCACATCATTCTTGGTATTTACATATTCATTTAATTTTCATTATTTAGAAAAAATAAACCTAATGTAAGTTACTACTCAAGACCATTTTATCTTCAGTTATTGCTAATATTGGGAATGTCACTAATTTTGTGACTAATTTAAATCCCATTTATGTAGAAAATTTTGAGTAAGTAAGACATACACAGCTCTGAATACGTTCGAGGTTATTCAGAGAGTATTGAGAGGTTATAGGTAGGTTACAGAAAGATTACATGGGGTATAACGTGGATATAACCCACCAGTACCCTCTGAATAACCTTCTACATACGCAGCTCTCAATACGTCTTACGTACACAAATTTTCTGCCATTTATGTCACTAATATGAATCTTGCAAAAAAATTACCTTCCTCTTCTTCTCTTGTTTCCTCAAGGGTGAGAAAAATTATATTATTTATATTTATTTGAATAGTTTGTTATATTCTTTTTCTTAATGTTACTCTAAAATAACTTCTTAGAATGTTCATCAACTTAATAATGAAACTCATGTCGTAGATTGTAAGAATCTTTTGTTAAGTTTTAAATAGTTATTTTTCTGGTCATCAACCTATCACGGTCTCATTGGGAAATGCTTCTACTTTACATTGTAGATATATGTTTAAAAATTACTAGTCTTTTTATGATTTTCCTATTAATTGTTGTCTTTTCTATTTTCTAATGTTGGGTCTGGAATTATATTTTCTTTTCTTTCTTTCTTTTTTTCTTTGTGTGAGTTGTATACATTTGTGGCTCACTATTATATTTCAGCATAAGCTGGGTGTGACCCTCACATTTTCCCAAAAAAAAAAATAAATAAATAAAACCTTAAGGGGCCAACTATTTATGTTTATTTAATATTTTAAGAGCTCGTGCAATCAATCAATGGTGAAGCTGAAACAAAGATCTTAATTTTTCAACTATCATCTCCTCAAGATGTGCATTTTAAATTTTGTTTTTTTTAAATTTAAATATATTTTTGCCCGATAAATTAAAATGTAATCATCAACGAAGATTGCAAGTTAAAATAAAGATGAGACTAATGGAGAATAGGTGCAAAACTAAGGGCCCGTTTGGGGCAGCTTATTTGGTGCGGTGACATTTTAAAAAGTCACATGGTCTGTTTGTGTAAATTGCATTTTGGCAGCTTATGCGTTTTCAAAATGCAGAAAACAACATTTTCATACCGCACCTATCTAGGTGTAGTGGGAGCTCATTGACAACGGTCTGACTTTTTTCAAAAAAACAAAAACTTGTAATAGTCACCGTACCTAGTTTATCAGCAGATTATTTAACAAACTACAAATGCCCCAAACAAACCCTAAATAAGAGTTCAAAATCTTGTTTACACGTTAAATAATAAATCACATTTAATATCATATTGTATATGTCATGTTCCAAACCTGAAAAGCGGTATACCCAGACAACGTAAGGCGTGATGAAAGGATTTAAATTTATTTTGTGTTCTCAAAAGAATATATTGTATGCAAACATTAATCAAATAAACAAGAAAATATAAATTTTATTTTATTTTATAAATGAAATTCAACAAATCATACACATGAAAGGAAAAAAAAACTAAATGGGAATTGAAATGAAAATAACTACATAAACCTAAAAAAAATACAATATCTAATATGAAACTCAAAGTTGTCCAAAATAAATGTAAATTTGTAAAGCTTGCTTCGGTAGAGATGGTAATGCAAGTGGTTGAATAGAATTTGCTCTATGGAAATATAAATAAGTGAGTCTGACAAATTAAACTCAGTAAATAATAATTATTTATTAAAGCAAGAACGACAAAAAGACATGGGGCATACAATATAGATAATGAAAAGGGACAATTTAACATATGCATAATAAAATTTACAATAGTAGAAAATGCTCATGATCATGAATATGATTCACTTAAACGCATGCACTTACTAAACAAATATTTACATTCAAAACATGTGTGTTTATAAATATAAAATAAATCACTATTTTAACACTATGTGATAATGTGCAAATGTAGTAGGTGTGTGTGTGTGAGTATATTACTAAATGATATTTATTAGTATTATTATTCATTATCCACATGATTAAAATAAAGATATAAATTTAATCAACATTAATTGAAATTTAACCATTTAAACTAGATTATTATAACCTAACAAAAAAAGAAATTTATATGACATAATCATCCGCGCCCACGCACACATGGACATATATTTATCATAAGTAAATATATAAAAAAGGGAAGGAAGTGAAAAAAAAAATGGAGAACGAGAGGGCAAAATTTTATTATTCTATCGAATGTCATTGAGCACAAATAGCAGTCAGTGATAATGGTGCTATGTTGTAGGATGCGAAGGATTCAAGTTGTTTGATGCCCTCGTCAATGCTCTTTTTAAATAGAGAAGGTGAAGATGCGACTGAGCAAATTGGTAAGGCAGCAAGCCTGAATAGGATGTGATCAGAAAGGGTGGCACAATGAGGGAAATCATGGAAGACATATATAAAAAAAAAGATATCGTGTGATCATGGCTTAGAAAGTAAAAGAATGAAATTCTTTCCTCTTACAATATATACAACAATCTCATACATACTTTTCTCGAATCTAGTCAAAAACTTGCTTAAGCTATACTCAAAGTTGTTTGAATCTTGCTCGAACTTTAGTCAAGCCATGCTTGAAGTTTGCTCGAACCATGTTCTAAGTACGAATATGGTTGGAGCAAGTTTCTAACATGATTCAAATATAGTTTGAACTTTAAACATGATTCTAATAACTTCAAAAAGCTAGTTTCAATTCTTAATCATTACATTAAGAATTGAAAGGTTTTCTTATGAGGATATATGAAAATGAGCAAAAGTCATGTATCTATTCATAAATACTCATGCAGAGACAATAATTTTAAGGATATACATTGAATAAAGGATTTATGTAAAACATTACAAGAGATGATATATGAAAATTAGATGTATGCTATCTTAGTCATGGAAGAAGTTTTTGAAGGGGTTGATAAGGATATGATACATTATAGGACTCTTGTACAAAAGATGGATGCTTTAACTTAATACACTATTATATGATATGCCTTATTATTGTAGTACTAGGAATGTGAAACCTCAGAATTAAAGAGAAAACATATAAATTATCTAAAAGCGCTAATGATTTTAAGCTTGGAGAGTAATTAGGTGCTTGTGGGTCGGTGGTGGTGGCAGCTAGAAGCAGCTGCAGCGACAGCCAAGGATGGACAGAGTTGGTTGGGGGCAAGGGCAACTGGAGTTGGATGGATCAGTGGAACAGGATGCTGGGCTAAAACTCCCTCTTCTGTGTGCTCTAGTTTTCCTCTTGCTCATAGTTTGGGTTTCCTCTCATGAGGGGGATAGGACTCTATTTATAATTTATGGACAAAGAAGGAATCTTAACCATTATTGATCAGACGATCTAGATAGATCTCATTGATTGTACAACATTCGATGAATATTTGAGTGTCTTAATGATGTCGAAATCGAGTGATCTTAGGCTCTTTGGATTTGCCTTATTAAGACACTAAATTTGGTTGTAAGCTTGTCAAAGTCAGTCTGTTTGACCTTCTAATTATGCCCAAAAAGACTAAAAAAGTGATTTAATTGTTTGATTCAGGCTTGATTTTAGTCGAGTTGAACAAAATTTGGTATCGTTGGAACCGTCTCGTTAAGCGGGTCAGTTTGACTGTAAGTTTGTTGAATCAATATTGGATGAATATTAATCAAAATTTGAGTATTTCTCATTTAAAAAAATTTTCTCGAGATCTATCTCCTGCCTTGAGATTTATGTCGGAGGATGAAAATTTTTTGATGGGGGTATCAATTATAATAAAAATTTTATGAATTAAGGACATAAATACAAATATAATTTATTTATTGAGAATTTTGCATGCACACCACACAATTTTTATCTATTTATAATATATGAGCTAAAGGCTGATATTTACATTTATAAAACTTTGATGTTAAAATTTATGTTGATAATGTGTAATTCACTTTTAAAAATTTAGTAATAGTAATATATTTTATATATTTGAGTGGCATGTATGTAAATTAATATGAAAGTTTAGGGATTAATATGTAAATATATAAGTAATTAACTCCATAATTTAGGTAACCTACTATTTGGATGCCCCATTGATGCCAATTGAGTAAATAAGTAATTAATTCCAATAAATTGGGCATAAATTATAATGATTATTATTTATTATTTATTTTTTGGTTTCTTATAGGGAAGATGGGCGGTTAACATTCCGATTTCAAACCGAGCTGAGGTCGAGTCGTGGCATAAAATAGGCTCGTAGCTCGTTATAATTGAATTCGAGCTAGCTTGACTCAAAAATGAATCTAGCACGATCCGACTTGAAATCAAAACGAGCTTGTTCAAATCGAGTTATTTGAATCCATTCCAACTTGAAATCGGCTTGATCCGATTCAAAATCGAAATAATTTGACTCAAATTGAGTTATTGGATCAGTTTCAGCTCTAAATCGACGTGTAATTTGTAATATTTGATTTTAGCATTATTTGTGCTCCCGCTTTCGTGAAAAATAACTCCAAGCCCCAAAAAAAAAATTATTACATCAGTACTACGTACGTAGAGTAACGTGCGTAGCCACTAAAATCACGCCACGACACCCCACGCGAAAGAAAAAAAAAAACCGCGCAGTAACACGGGGAATATTCCCCCCGTGTTATTCATGTATTATTGTGTGTTATTCATTGTTATTCATGTGTTATTGTGTCTCATGTGTTATTGTGTCATGGGAATATTCATGGTGTTATAATAACACAATAACACATCAATAACACATGAATAACACACAATAACAAAATCGTGGATTAGTTGAGAAATATGATTAAACTTTTTATATATGCCATTATTTATTTATTTATTTATTTATTTATAAATAATATTTAAATTTTAGTAGTTATTAATGTAACACTTTCATATTGGAATCACATACAAAATTTAACATATGATGTTAAAAATTTAAATATTTTATCAATTAATATAGAAGTTATACCCGAACGTGTAATATTTATAAAAAAACATTTAAACTTTATTTTTTTACATTTATGTCCTCCCAATCTTTCCTACACCTAAAATTTATTATGCACTTAACTTTATAATTTGAAATACACATTTTCATGCACCGAGGAAGGGTTATATATGTAAAAATTGAATTTTAAGTGTTTGATATGCAAATACATAGGAATTTAGTGGTATGCATTTAAATCTTAAAAGAAAAATGATTTTTTTTTAATAAATTATTAAATTTTAAGCATCATTTTTTTATTTAGTCATATGTTCAATTATAAAATTGTCCCTAAAGAAATCGCGCATTTTTTGTCCGGACACCTGATGTATCTCTACGTTTATTTCTGAATTATTTTTAAGTTATTTTCAATAATCCCGAAATAACCCAGAAATAACCTAAAAATAAAGACCGCGGGTTATTTCGGGATTACTGAAAATAGCCTAGAAATAACCTGAAAATAACTCAGGAATACCCTGCGCCGCACGTAGAGCTACGTCAGGAGTCCGCACAGAAAAAATTTGTGCTAAAGAAGACATTTGCACATAAGAAGCGAGAAAAACAGAATATTACATTTTTATTTTTATTTGTTTTGGTAGATTTAGATACAAACCACTCAATTCCTATGTTTTTTTCATATCTAATACCTAAAATTTAATATTTACATGCATAACATCTGCCTATGTTTGAAAAGCTATCATGTTCTAAAATGTAAAATGATGATATTTTTTTATATGATATAAAAAAATAAATTTTAGATGTCAAAAACATAAATATATAAGAATTAGGCAAGAAAAAGTATTAGTGTCGAGTTCGTATACTTGCGAACTTTGTATACATCAATATTGTATATTACAACTAATATAATACATATATTTGAAGTCTGCATGCATATAATATTCTCTCTGTAAATGCTCATCTTTTTTAAAAAGAATATTTCGTTCGGATGTCCGCACGTCCGGACTGTCAATTAACTACCGCTACGCGATGTCGCCCGTCAATGATGTGTCTGATGACGTGATACTCGATGATTGACCGTCCGGATGTACAGAGGATTGACCAATGCGTTACCGATTTGAGCACCATTTTTAATGAATCCTGCAATTATAATTAATGCAAAGTAAGAGTGCCAAAATACAATTTCCCCAATTTCAATATTATGAATAAGTGCTATAAATTGTTGAGACCGACGGGTCGTGCGGTATCTATTGGATTTCTTCAGCGTTTCTCAGAGATTCAGAGAAGCAAAGGTTCGGCGATGGCGGAGGAGGGAACGGTGATCGGGTGCCACAGCGTCGATCAGTGGAACAAGCATCTCGAGCTCGCCATTGAAACCAAAAAGCTGGTAAAATAAAAAAAAATCCCCAAAAATTTCTCTCTTTTTCGTGTTCTCGGAGGAGATTTTGTTGTTTGGGAGCAGGGCTGTGAAGTCCATCTAAGTCATGGAATGTTTACTTCGATTGAATTTGGATTAGGGTTAATCTGATTTCTATTAGTTCATGAATCTATGCCGAGTTTGTTGATTTTGGTCCGATCAAAGCCGAGCTTATTGATCGGAGGTTTGTATGAGTACAAAATCTATTTAAATTTCTAGCGATTTTGATTTTGTAGCCGAATTGAAAGCCTTGACGGAATCTACCTGTAATTTCTGATGGATCAATTCCTGATGCTTGTTTTGAAAGCTTCCCCCTATTCTTTATTCTTTTAGGGTAATGATTTGATTTGAATAAGCTTGCAAATTTTCAGTAGATAACACAATAAGGGTAGTATTTTGGCACCCTTCTGAATATCTTTTCTAAAATTTTGAATTTTTTAGGCATAGATTTGATTATTGTTAATTGCAGTAATTATTCTGGGTCATGCCATGGTAAGCCAGAAATCCCTTTTTCTATGATTTTGTTGATTGCAGAATTGAAGGAGTTAAACATCTGTAAATTTATATTTGTTTTGGTAAGTTTCTGCAGTAAAGATTGTGATCATGCATGTAAATGGTTAATTTTGTAGCCATAATAGGAAATGGTTTTATATAGCAATGAATAAATCAGTCTGTCTCAATTAAATGTTACCATAAGTAAGTTTTCATTATTTTTTGCAAGTAAATGTAAAATTGCATATCGCATGCCAAGTTTTTGTTATGTTAATCCTTATGTTTTTCATCTTCAAAAGAAAAAAAAAATGTTTTTTATCCTCATGAAATTTACATTTGTTTAAATTTTCTCTTACCATAAGGGATCCTTCTATTTGAATTATGTTATTTGCAAATAGCAAAATAATCATTTTTTTTTCTCTTTTAGTTGGTCATGGCATCTATATATGCAAAAAACTCCTCTTATTTTTTTTATTTAAATAACTTACAACTTTAGAGCACTATTTTCCTTTCTTTTTAAGGCTAAATAATTTTATTTGTGAGTTTTTCTCTCTAATTTAAAGTGACCAAATGATTTTATTGATTTCTAAATTATGTGTTTATAGTGACAAGGTAATCTCAAGTATATTTTTTATTGATGGTATAATTATATTCAGTTAAACTTCTATTCAAGTAAGCTGTAAATTAGATTAATGGCCAATGGGTAACTAGTTCAGAAGATAGAAATCATAAAAATATCATTTTTAAGAATGAAGATATGATTTGATTTTTGTTTGTATTATATTACTAATTATCAATCAATATTATTAGAAGATAACATGATGCTTGATATGTTGTGTAACTATATACATGTAAATATGATGATTATATTATTGCAAAATCAATTATAGCTTTTCTCATCACATTAGCCTACATATCCACTCATAATTAATAATGGTCCTCATTTTCTCAAACATATATCGTAGTAATCCATCAAAATTTCTCAATCTCACTTCTTAAAACCATCTTTCTACTTAAATTTGAGTCTAGAATTAATTACATTTAGATCATCCTCACCAATAATTAAATGCAATATAATCACTTTATCATTAAGCATGTTCACTTCTACAATTTAAACTTTAAACTCCCTACCACTAATCTGTAAGCTCATTTCATCTTCCCAACATACAAAAGCTACAAAAATTTCCCACCTTTTTTGAAAAAAATCTCAATATTTTTTGTTATTTTCATTATTTTAACTTCTTGTAAACATGTGATTTTATTATTCTTTTTTTAGTCAATTTGTCTACTAACTTTGTTTCAGTGGAGGAGGCTCTAGCCTCTAAGTTCCTTTGGAGTGGGTTTGTGCAATGTTTTATTAATAGCAAACTTTACATACATACCACTCAATTCCTATGTATTTTTACATATCTAACACCTAAACTTTAATTTTTACATATATATGCCACCTTGCCTTTGCATGAAACTGTGTATTTCACTTCATAAAAGTTAAAGTAGTAGTACATTTGATATGATATGAAAGATTTTGTTGGTTTAAATGATAAAAGTAATGTTTAGATGTTATATATGTAAATAGGAATTGGTTGGTATATATGTAAATGCCCCTTAATGCAGCTCTGCATGCTGCCCACTGCTGTTGCTGGCTTCTTTAAGAATAAGGAAGATAAGATTGACATACATTCCCTTAACTCCTATGCATTTACATATCTAACTCCTAAACTTCAATTTTTACATAGATGTCACCTTACATATGCATGAAAAGATGTATTTTACTTTTTAGAAGTCAAAATAGTGATATTTTTTATATGATATGAAAGATTTCGGGGGTATAAATGTGAAAAGCAAAGTTTATATGTTAGATATTTAAATACGTAAGAATTGTGTGGTATGCATGTAAATGCCAATAAGATAAAATAATTA
This sequence comes from Phalaenopsis equestris, assembly GCF_001263595.1. Lineage (NCBI taxonomy): Eukaryota > Viridiplantae > Streptophyta > Magnoliopsida > Asparagales > Orchidaceae > Phalaenopsis > Phalaenopsis equestris. Next base: position 509,137 of record NW_018165240.1, read on the forward strand.
ATTATTTATAATTTTTATTGAAATCAATTGTACTTCTCTGCTACCAGATACAGAAGCTTCATCCTAAGAACAAAAATGCCTAATTGGAATTACTTTCTCTTATAGTTCTTAAAAAATGGATTTTTCTGTTTGACTACAGGCTGTTGTTGACTTTACCGCTTCATGGTGCGGGCCCTGCCGTACGATTGCTCCGATTTTCACCGAACTGGCCAAGAAATTTCCAGAAGTTCTCTTCCTTAAGGTTGATGTTGATGAACTGAAGGTGAGGAGCATTTTGTTCAGCAGTCTGTGATCATTATGAATTATTTTTTTTTCAAAAAAAATTGGATCTGCAGATCTGACCAAATTTTTGGTTTGGATAAGTTGATTGTTGTTCGATTTAATTTGGGGAAAAGTGTCAAAATGGTCCATTGATCATTTTAGTCCTACAGTCTATGTGTCAATTTAGTCGTAGGGAGAACTATTTTAGTCAATATTAAATGAGCCTATGGACTAATCAGACACTTATAAAGACTCTCGAACTAAAATGGCACAATGTAAATAATCACGAGACTATTTTGCATGCTAGACCAGACTAACCGGTTCGACCGTGAACCGGTCATTCAACCGACTCAGTCAAATCTTAGAACAGTTTATGCGTAGAGGCGGAAGTAAATTGGGTAGAATTGGGGTTGAATTAAAGAGCCCGTGAATTGGTCTTGTTTCTAAAGAGCCGGTTAATTCAAATTTTATTCAATTTTAGTCTTTGATTTTATCGGATGACCATAAACAAGATAATTAAATTAAAAAAAAAAGGAAAATATGATGTCTTAAAATCTTCATTTAGAATATTATTCAAAATATTCAAAAGCATCACATTAATTAAAGAATTATTTATTGAATTGATAAAAATGATATTAATTTGTCATTATTTTATTATTTAAATTATATTAAAATAATTAAAATATTTATTATATCATCCAGTTCAACCTTTGATTTAACCCTGGTTGAATCGTAGTACTTCGAACATTTACTTCTTCGAGTTCAATATCTTGTCCGGTTTTCACAACCTTGCTATTTTGGCATTGTAATATTTACTTTGTGATGAGTATAATATAAGAGAAATTAATGAAAATTTCCATTATACTCTTCTCAACGCAAATCCAGCCTTATTGAAACTTATGCTAATAAAAAAGAAAGAAACATTTATATACAAACAACTCAAATTTTAGATATCTACATATCCAATCTCTAAACTTCAATTTTTTCATGCATACCATCTCTCATATCCATAAAACTATTTATTATAAGTTTTAGAAGTTAAAATGATAGTGCTTTTGATGTGATATGAAAGATTTAGGCAGTATAAACGTAAAAAAAGCATAATTTGTGTGCTAGATATGGATATGCATAATATAGCAAGCTATGCTTTAAAATTTTTATTTCTAACATTGCTGCTGCAACTATCAGTCTGTCGCGCAAGATTGGGCAATCGAGGCGATGCCTACCTTCATCTTCCTGAAAGATGGGACGATCATCGACAAGATCGTCGGTGCCAACAAAGACGAGCTGCCCAAGAAGATTGAACTGCATCAGAACAAGAACTAATGCTTGCTGGTTTGTCTTCGGTATATTGCTATTACCTATATGCTTAATCACCTTTTGAATTTTATGCAATATTTCACAGTTGATGCTTTACTGGATGGCTATAAAACTGTAATGTTTAACATATGATTATGTGGTTTATTAAATGAACTCATTTATGTTTTGCTTTTCAGACTGCTTTCATGCTTTTGTTTGTGTGTTATTTTCTTGTTGCTTTTTAGAAATCAGATTGTCAGTTTGATAGTTTTAAGAAAGTTATTGTCGTATTTGTCTGAAAAATAAATTGTTTCTAAGGGGCATTTGCATGCATAGCACATAATTCTTATGTATTTACATGTCTCAAGTCTAAACTTGCATATCTACACTGCATAGCTCTCAAACTTTTAATATTGCATCAAAAATAGAACTATTACTACTTTTTAGAAGTGAAACACTCCTTTCATGCATTAGTTTAAAATACTAAAGTGCAATGTATGTAAATATGAAAGTTTGGGTGTGAGATATGTAAATACATAAGAATTGTGTGCTATTTCCCTAAAAAAAAATTGTTGTCTCAAATCTTCATAACTACTTTAGCAAAAGCTGATGCTGTCCCAAACAGATTATTTCCGTTTGGGGCAGCTTATTTGGTGAGGTGACGTTTTGAAAACGTACCTGACCTGTTTGGGTAAACTGTGTTTTGGCAGCTTATACGTTTTCAAAACGCTGAAAATAATGTTTTCACACTGCAACTATCTAGGTGCGGTGGTAGCTTTCTGACTGCGATCTGACTTTTTAAAAAAAATTAAAAAATATAGTAGTCACCGCACCTAGCTTATCGACAGATTTTTTTTAATCAACTTATCAGCAGATTATTAAATAAGCTGCAGCTGACCCAAAGGGTCTGTTGTTTCCTTCACTTAAAGACTGCTTATTCTTTATAGAAAGACTTACATTCATGCAGCTTAATTTCTATCAATTTACATATTGAATGCCTAAACATTAACTTTTATTGCATACATGTCGTGTCGTCTTATTTATGCATGAAAAAATAAAAAATATATTTCACTTTTTTATTTCACTTTTTTAAAGTTAAAATGGAGGTATTTTTATGTGATATGAAAGATATTAGTGATATAAATGTAAACATGTTAGAAATGTAAATACTAAGTGGAAATATATATACTTTAACTTTCTACATGTATATCAACCAAATCTTTTATATGATATAAAAAATTTCTTTCATGCATGAAAGATGTGGTGTGGGTGGATGTGTAAGTTTACGTGGATAGATATCTAAATATAGAGGAATTTAGTGATATGTATGTAAATCTTCCTTTTTTGTTTTTGTTATGTCTTTTTGTATAATTTTGTTTGGAAACATGAGTGAAATGAATATGTTTATGCAAATCACACAAATTATTAAGGGGATCTTTTTTTTTTTTTTTTTTCTTTCCGGGAAATGTAAGCCTAAAGGGCATACATGATTCTAACCTGCAATCTAACATGGAAGATTACACCCTCAACAACTGCATCACGTATAGGGCTGTAAATGAGTCGAGCTTAAGCAAGCTCATGTTCGGCTCACTTGAAATTGCCCGTGTTCGAAATCAGTTCGTGTTCAAAAATGGCTTGTAAATTGTGTGTTTGTGTCAGCTCGATTTATATATTCTTGTTCTTGTTCGGGTCGAAATTAACTTGTTAAAATTAATTCAAAAAAGTAGATGTAGTGTTTGATTCGAACATAGATCAAATCTATGCGAAAGAAGACGCAAAATCACATTACCATTCAAATTGTTATGAATTATATTTAGATATAATTAACCCGTTAAAATTAATTAAAAAAAAATAGATGTAGTGTTTGATTTGAACCTGGATCAAATCTATGCAAAAAAAGACGCAGAATCACATTACCATTCAAGTTGTTATGAATTAAAATTAGATATAAAAAATGTAATATATTATTATATAAATAATTATATGATTTTTTTTCGAGTCAAAACGAGTCGAACACGAGCAAACAAAGAGTTGTTCGTGTTCGACTCGTTGAAAATTCGAGCTTAAGAAATTGTTTCTGTTTGGTTCTTTTGTTTAACAAACAAGTTGAGCACGAGCTACTGAACAAGCCGAACACGTGTTGTTCGCGAACAACGAGCTTTTTTGACGGCCCTAACCAATGATAATTACAACATAATTGATTTTCATTAAATTTGAATATCATGAAATTGCAAATTTTGTTTTATTTTTATAAAATTAACGGAGCAAATTTTTTAATACCAACAAGTAGCTATTATCTCAATTCTTACGATAACAAAACAATAATATAAATAAAAAAAATAGGGATATTTATATATATAACATATGAAACTTATGTGTATGCATATCTAACCCCTAAATTTTCATATTTATATGTATAACCCAAATGTTTAATATAAGACATCAAAAATATCATTATCTTTAACATCTTTGATGAGAAAGACAATGTAGAATGCATAGGTTTAGAACACCAAAATATTATAGATGTAAATATCAAAATTTAGACTTACCCGTGACGTAGAAGTTGAAGTGTTTAATTTTTCATGGTGAAGCCGCACGAAGATTTAATTAAAAAATTTAATTATTTATAATATGATAAATTTGCCCCCCCCTCGAAAATAACACTGGTTCCGCCTCTGCCATAACACGAGCTCCAAAATAAAGCTCATATAAAGGAACAAACTTAACTTAATAAGGAAAAGGAAATACAACTTCGACTAACAAAAACTTCAAGCTAGTTAAGTTATGGATGACTTTTAATCGAAGTTTGAATATTTCTTGCTCAAAATTTATCTTGAAAGATTGGTATTGTGGCTCAAGATTGGTGTCTGATGTATGAAAGTACATATTTTCTTAACTTTCAAGAAAGAAAATGTTTGAGTGTACTTAATCGCAAACATGGGCACATCATGATCTTATATTTAAGATGCTCTAAAATCAACGGCTAAGATTCCCTTCTCCTCTCCAAACAAAAACTCCTCCGAAAAACTTGGAAACATATCTCCCTCATATTACCAAAATACCCTTCCACGCGGCTTCAGCTTTTTTTATTTTATTTTTATATATATATAAAACCCCTTCTCCCTTCTTCTTCTTCTTCATCGCGCGTCTCCGGTGCTTTCTCTCTCTACTCCTCGTTCTCTCCTCCGGCCATGGCGAAGTACGTGGAGCTTTTCGACATGGGCGCGAGAATAGCAGCTCGATTCCATTCCCACTGCCCCCACACCGCACGCCTCTACTATCACCCCCCCACCCCCGCTTCGCCCACCGCCGAAGATGCAGAAATCGCCGGAACCACAACCAGCGCCTCCGCCGCCGCCGCAAAAGCTCCGGCGAAAGGATTTTGCAGTAAAAACGCCGCCTTTGAATCATGGCCGGCGGATATAATACTTTCTGCTGCTCTTTGAAAGTCTGTTGGTGTGAGTTCAGGGATAAAGAAGAGAATTTGGAGATGTGTTCTCAATTTCTTTTATATTTTTATTTTTATTTGGATTTTTTTTTTAATTTTTATATGGCTGAATTCATATTTTAATTTGGTTGATTTTGTTATGTTTAAAAAAAGAAATTTCAGTTGTAGTTTTTGAAAAGTTAAAGTTTTGTTTTTGATTTATGGTTTCGATTTTACTTCTTATTTAACCGAACGAGCCGAAAATCAAATTTTGTGGGTAATTTTCTTATGAAATGTTTCGGAAGTAAATTTTTTTAGTGATTACTATTACATAATAATCGCTTAATCATCTATATTTCGGTTTATGGAAGATCGAACTGTTCATGTCGAATTAAACTTTCGTTTGACTGGTTCTGTTTTGTCAAAATTTTATTTAGTTCGGTACTTTGAATATTGAGCACGAGCTTCATAAAAGATAGAAGAAACACTCGAACTACCAAGACACGGGGGCTTCATAGAAAACTCAGATAAACAAACAAACAGAACCCAAGAAGAAAAAACGAACATAACTTCAACTAACGAGCTAAAGCTTCACTGGGAAGAAGGAGAACAACTACTTATTCGATCGAGTTTTATTTTATAAATATTTTTTTTAAGAAAATTTGGCAATAATTTTCTTAGAATTTCTACATCTTCAAAATAAACTTTCCAATATAAATCTTTTTAAAAATAAAAAGAGAGCAAGGGTCAAAGTCCCAAAAGCAACCCAATAAGAAAGTTGCCACTAAGAGACCTAGAAAATTCTAAAATGAATAAATCAATAAGCTTTTTCTTCTATATTTTCTTATGGAAGACTTATATATATACCACACAATTTTTATGTATTTATATATGTAATGTCTAAACCTTAATTTTTTCATGCATCTCACCTTACATGTGCTTTAAGAAATGTGCTATATGTTTAAAAAGTTAAAATGGAGATATTGTTGATGTGATATAAATGATTTGGGTGGTACGATTATAACAAGCAATGCTTAGAAGTTAGATACGTCAACATATAAGTATTGGGTGATATGTATGTAAATGCTCTTTGATTTTGTTCTGATTTGGTAGAAGAGGAGAAGAGGTAACCTCACTGTGGTTCATTGAACGCCTGAATGAGAATTCCGTTAGCTATTGACCGAACTTAAGATAGAAGGCGTCTGTGCGAGGTAAAATTATTAGGTGCGGATTCCGCATGCAGATTTTGTTGCATTTTGGTTATATTGATTGTATTAATATAATCAATACAATAAATTTTGCATATACTTATTCTGTTCATAATAATTGGTCATGGGCGTGGGGCATTTTGTCTTATTAAGGTTCTTACTTAATTGCCTAAATATACATACTATTGAAACATGATTTGTCCGTGAATCACACTTAAGGAATATAATGCAAATAAAGAGAGATAGATGGAGAGGGAGGAATGAACAATAATCAATTGTGTCTTATATATAAAATATTTATTCTATTTATAGTAGGGGTTATACAATGATGATATCAAAATTTACTCCTTTGTTTGGATGGAGTCTGTACTAGGGTATTTTTGATATTTTACGTGTATAGGCTCATCATTTGAATGCCTTCAGGCTTGGCTGGCTAAACTTAGTTGGCTTCAGGTCCACATGATCAACTCGATTGGGTGAGCTTGATCAACATGGGTCAATCAGCTAATCAAATTTGATTGTCAATCCCTGATCCTTGGTGAACGATCCATTGGGGCGTTCATAGAATAGTTGGAGATATTGTAGAACTGAATCTTTTATTGAATCAACTCTACTTGAGAGTGTGTTATTGTATCAAATTGACTTTCTTGTAGTGGTTACTCGGATGCTCTTTTGTCTCATTTGTGGCTGAATAAATCGTGTGTCTGGATAATGCAGTCGTCTTCTTATCCGCTTCATGACAGGGTCGGTTTTTAACTTTTTGGTTTGGCTAACATGCTCTTTTGTCTCAATGATGAATGCTTGGATCTTCTAGTCGTCTACTTGTCCACCAATGCTTGGATCTCTTATATCTCGTTGGATCCCTTTAAGATTAGTGCTAACACCTTTTTTATACACACATATATTTTGGTTCATTATGATAATTATTTACAAGTTTATTTGATAATAGATCAATTATATGATTAAATTTATAAAAATAAGAAAAAATCTACATACATAACACACAATTGTTACGCACTTACATACCTAACATCTAAACATTCATATTTATATGCAATCACTCACTATCTTTCTCAAAGTAAACCACGCCTTATCATGCATATGTTTATGATACCAAAGTGCTATAAAGTGTAAACGTCAAACTTCACGTCTTATATTTGTAAATACATTAGAATTATGGGGTACATATGTAAATTTCCCATTTTATTTTGGCTAATGCCTATGCATTAAGTTCTACATTAAATTTCAAATGAGATGTAAATATTCAACTTATATTACATAATATTTCTCATCCGATAACATGAAAAGGGTTGTCCCTTGTGCATATTTTTCCCCTCCATGCTAAACGTGTTGGAGCTTGGTCCGCAGCTGTAAGTTGACGAAGAAAAAGTTCAGAGCAGGTGTAGAAAGGATTCTGCCCCCCAAAAAATGGAAAAATAATACATCCAGACTTCGAGCGTTTCGTAATAGTTAGGAATATCTCACTGTGTTACACGAATATTCTATCTGCATTATTTGTAAAAAATGAAGTGTTCTTCGAGTATTATATGATATTATTTGATTATTTTGCAGTGTTTTTGAAATATTCTTTCGCGTTACTTGATTTGAGGCTAAGTGTTACTGGAATATTCCCACGCGTTAACATAGTGTAAATTGAAATAACACAGGGAATATGCCGAATAACACAACCTCAAATCAAGTAATGCGGAGGAATATTTCATGACACCGCAAAATAATCAAATAACACCATATAATACTCGAATAAAAGTTATTTTTTACAAATAACGCAGATGAAATATTCCTGTAACACAACAGTATATTCCTAACTATTGCAATCTTAACAGCTCTATATTCAGAATCCTGATGCAATATCTTTTCCAAAACAAAACAGGGAAAAAAAAGCAAATATGTCATTTTATATTTGCAAATATAAAATATCACATCATGCCGTTTTTAAAATCTAAATTCAGTTATCATTACATAAACATATGAATTTGTGTAAATATAAAAAAGAAAAAATAGAAAAGTGACCTTTCCAATGCTTTCATATTCTACATAAACATCAATGTTCATTTGGGGAATTTACATACATACTCCACAACTCTTACATATCCATACATATCTAATGTCCAATTTCCATATTTCTTTACATTGGTACATATGTAAATATCAAAATTTAAATGTCAAAAATATAAACACATAAGAAAAATGTGACATTTATATAAACCCCCCCATTTCCTCCTCCTCCACATCTCAATTTACACAGCTCATCATTTGTGCAACACGAGCTGAATATTTTGCCAAGGAAACAGAAAAAAAAAAAGAAAAGTTTTGCAAAAAAAATTTTTTTTTTGCAGAAATATCCTCATGCAAACAGAATCTTGTGATTCAGCCATTAAACATTGTTAGGGTTCGGGACGAAGACGACTGTAGGGTTCATGAGAGTGGAGGGAGAATATATCAGCAGGAGTTTTCATGGATCTGTAAGTACCTGCTTTAAAATTCGCGCCTTTTGATTTTCTGAAGTTATGATCCAGATATACAACGACGACGGTTATGTCGTCATGGAAATGGCGCCTCACTCCTTTCTGTATTTTCTTCATGTCGCTGTATCTCATTTCCACCTTCTTTGCGGCCTCCTCGAGGGCAGCTCTCAGGAGCCGTTTTGCAATTCCCTGCAATTTTGTTTTGATGAGTCAGTTTAGAAATTTTGCTTTAAAATTCACACTTTTTTTTTTATTTATATTGGTTTGTGAATGCGTGATCATGTAAACACGTACATTAAATTATTATAAGATCGCATATAATACTACGTTTATATATTATATATATATATATATAATTATATTAAAAAGGAATGGATTGAGGCTATTATACGAGATCCGATCATTCCGATGCGCCTAACAATTCGAGTAACACACCCCCCACTGGGGGAATGGAACCCCAGACCAGAGCGGAGTTACATCTGACAAGCAAATACCCGACCAACTGACCTGAGTACGCGGTACTATAATATAATATAAATACAAAAAATTTATGAAGTCATGTAAGCAATAAAACCAATTTCTTTTAAGGATTTCATCTCATACATGCATACCACTTAATTCCCATGTATTTACATAACTGACAACTGAACTTCAATTCTTACGTATGCATTTCACTTTTTTAAAGTTGAAAATTAGTGGTATTTTTTGATGTGATATGAAAGATTTGGGTGGTATAAATACAAAAATTGAAGTTTCGATGTTAGATATGTAAATACTAAATACATAAAAAATGGTTGGTATTTATGGAAATACTAATAATTTAGTTGTATGGAAAATCAAAATTATGTGCAATTAAATCAGCTATTATCATGATATGGAACTTATCAGCATATTCTGAGAACCTTTTTCCCAATCTAAATATAAGAATTATGTTTCTCTGAAAGCAGGAGGGGTTGAGATTTGAAGAACTTACAGATCTTGGATGCTTGGAGACAATGTCAACAGCAGCAGCATCGGTTAGCTGCTCCCAAAAACCATCTGAAGCAAATATCAAGAACAAGTCATCTGGTTTCAGCTGGCGCATGAGAATCGATGGTTCAGCGGTGATGACGGACCGCTTCAAAGGGCTGGCCGGAAAGACGAACTGAGGGAACAGAGGGTCCCTGCTGAGCTCTGGTTTTTTCAGGTATGCGTCGCCGATCGACCTCGATACCTAAATAAGATAATTATGGGGAATGTATCAGTAATCTTATGAATTATTATCAGTTGAGATAAAGGTATTACTGCAAATTTGTCTGGCAAAGTAACAATTATTATTTATTTACGTATCTAACAACTAAAGTTAACACTTTAGGATCATTATCCATGCATGAGAAGGTGTATTTCGCTTTTAAAATGTTAATGATCGAGGTATTATTTTTGTGATGTTAAAATTTTGAGAGTTACAAATGTGAATATGAAAGTTTAGTAGTTAGATATGTTAAAAAAAAAAAAAATTGGGTGGTATGTGCGTAAATGCCATGTGGTTATAGCACTTGAAAATGTTGATGAAGTGAAGTTAACATGAGTTTTTGTTCTTGTTAGAGGTAAAGGATCATTTGTGCACAAACACAAAGTGCAATTATCTGATAATTGAAGTGGATTTTAATCCAACCCAAAAGCAAAAACATCATAGACTGCCTCAAATGTAAGTTCGATGATTTAATTTAATGAGGACAGAATGTTCAGAAAGTTGAGCATGGATTAACGAACACAAAACAGAAGATTCATGAAATATCAGCTGAATAATCCCCTTAATCCATCATGCACATCGAGTATGAACTACACGAAACCCATCCGTGCGTAGTTTGGATCCTCTTCCTGATCTCAACGTGCGCCTCAATTGCCCATCCTGAAATTTGAGATTTTTCTATATAATTCAGGCAATTATGTAATTGCGCCCACTCTCAATAAACTTTTTTGCCCATTACCGAAGAAAATTTTAGCATTTGGTAATTTTTCCCACCCTTTAGATTGAAGCAAGTTCCGCCCCTATTCTGGTGCCACGCTACTGCTAAACACTACCAAGGAGTTCCCCAAATTCTCCACATAACAAGTCAGCAAGATCCAACAAAAGAAATGTGTGGCTTATACGAGAACACGAGCTTCACCAAATGCTAGAACTCCTCTTTTAAAGTCAACATTAGCCTTCCTTGTCATGATTTCATGATTCAATGAGTCTTTTTAGCTTCGATCTAATAGTCTACCACCCATGTAGCTATTTACCCTTCAATAAGTTTTAAGAAACTAAACAAATTGGAGGAGTACACTTGTTATTAGATGACTTATTTGCACATAATTATTATGAGGTATTTACTTACAAACCACTCAACTCCTATGTATTTATATAGCTAACACCTAAAATTTGCTTTTTTTACATTTATACCACATAAATTTACATTTATACCACATAAATCTTTCATATCACATGAAAAATACCACTATTTTAACTTTTAAAAAGTGAAATATACTGATTAATCTCCATACATGATATCATAAAACCTCATATAGTCACTATATTAAGAATACTTGTAGATAATCCCAAATGTTAGGTGATTTCATTGATAATATACATCTAAAGCGCAGAAGTTAAAAGTCAATGTGGCATGATGGCAACATTAGAACAGCTTCTCCAAGAACTTCCCCAAATTCCTAGCGTGCCAAGTTCAAGATACCTATAATCCTAATGTGAATTTTTATTCCATGTTTTTATTAATTTGAATCATTTGAACATTCTAAAAAGTGAGAGCTAATAATCTAGAATTTAATGAATCAGTTGGAAGGTTTCCTCTAGGCTTTGGTGCACTTTTAGCTCCTTGTGTTTGGAACATAAGGAGAATAGATGTTTTAGATTTGACTTATGTTAAGAAAGGCAAAGGTAGATGGTTTGGTCACATTAAACGGCGACCATCGGATGATTCAATTAGGAGAATAGATGTTTTAGATTCGACTTATATTAAGAAAGGCAGAGGTAGACCTAGGAAGATTTAGGCTTATTGTATAAAAAATGATCTTAATTTATTAGAACTAAATGAAAACATGACACTAAATGGGACGCAATGGAGAAAAAGGATTCATGTAGCCGACCCCACGTAGTGGGATTAAGGCTTTGTTATTGTTGTTGTTGTTGTTGTGTTTGGAACATAAATTTCAAGTGCACTTTCTCTCTTTATGTTTGACAGCATATATGTCACAAGATTCAAATTCTCTCCAATTACTTGGCTAACTCTACTTTGTATAATTAGTCACCTTGGCCATCCGAAGATTATGCTTATTGAAAGCAAAGTGATCTTCATGAAAAAAATTGATTTTTATACTTAATATCATGGCCATCCAAATGGATTAGATGATCAGGATAGGAAATTACACAAAATGTAGTTATCACTAATCAATTAAAGATAATTGAATCCATCTATAATAGAGCAAGATTGAAGTAGCAACAAAACCAATGGTAAAATCATCATGGACTATCTCGAATATAAAAATGGTAACTTTCAAGCCATTGCCGGAATCAATGTTGCTGTGGTTCTTCCCCCTCTAAATTTGAGAGAATCGCATGCAACAGTGAAAATAAACTAAAGAAAACAAGATAGAAGATCCAAAAAACCTCACCTGAATAATCCCCTTAATCCGCCATACTCCTCTGGTATGAACAACTATATCAGAATCATCCGGGTGCATCTGTTTTAGCTCCTTCCTAATCTCCACATCCGACACATTGTGATCGCATGTCAATCGCTCCGCCACCACATCCTTTCCACTAGGGTTCGCGCAGCGGCCGAGCACCGCTCGGGAATCCCCCAAATTCGCCACATACAGCATATCCTCCGTTACGGCCCCAACCAGGCAACAAGTTCCAACCGAAGCAATCTGCGGCCTGTAAGGAAACGAACGCTCCACCGATCGTAAGAACTCCTCCTCGGTCGCAACAATCGCCTTCCTCATCACGTCAGCCGAAACCCCCTTCTGCTCCATAGCAGATTCTACACAATCGCAATCCAAAATCGAAATCAGAAAAGTAAAGAGGAAAGGGGATAGATAGGAGATTGGACAGTGATACTCACTGCAGAAGTTAGGGAAAAGCTGGTTGTTGACGAATCGAGCAGCTTCGGGTCCGCCATGGCCATCATAGACGCCGATGAAAGTCCCGAATGGGGTCGCGGCCACCTGACCCTGGTCCTCTAATGTTGAATTAGCCTGAACAACGGCAATGGAGAACTCGCCGGAGGTGTGGGGCTTTAGGTCTTGGTGCCAGAAAAGCTCGTCGCCGTAAACGATATCTCCGAAGCAGCGTTCAATGCACGATCGAAGCGTCGTCATACAGTCCGGTCTCCCCCTCCGAGCTCGATCGGCTCTTCTGCTATCTTCTTCTCTGTGCTCTTTGAAAAATAGGGTTTTGAGAAGGGAGGAGGAGGAGGGATTTCTCTTATATAGGGCGCGTCGGCGACACGGAGGTAGCTCCGGTCGTCTCTGCCGTGACCGTGAGTTGAGGTTTTCATGGGTGGATTCCTCTGCACACCACAGACGGCAAGAATTTTCAAAAAGTGGCATTTACATAAATACCATACAGTTCTTATGTATTTACATATAGCATATAAACTTTGTATTATTACATTTAGGGTTTGTTTCAGAGGGCGGGGTGGCTGGCTATTTGGTAAAGTTCGTTGTTTGGTTTGTAGATTCACGGCATAGCTTCAACGAAGCTGAGAGAAAGCGGGCCGCAAGATTAACACTGCGACCCTGCTTTCGCTCCAATACTTTTACCCTTTACCCCACATTTTTTCTCATCTACCTTCGCTGCTTCCCTGCTGCTTCTCTCGCGAATCCCCTGCTCCTTCTTCTTTCCTAACCTCGAATGACAAATCTCAGGTATGTCGAATCATCCTCTTCAATTGTTTTTGTGGATCTGAGGAAGATTATACGTTTTTGCGGCCCTGATGGCTTCTCCTCCTTATTTCTTTCTTGTTTCTATCATTTTCATTCTTTCCTCTTTTTTTTTGGTAGATCTGGAGTTTCACGTAGGGTAGCTAATTGATCCTTTTGGTTGCTTGTTAATATTGTTCCAGCTCTTGGTTTGTCACATTTATGATTGTTCCTGTTGCATGCTTTGATCCTGACACATTAGTGTTTTTTGTTAAATGCTTTGAAGAGTTCCTGGCACATTAGAATTGTGATGATCTTATGGTATTCGTTGGCTCTCGATTGGTATTATAGTACAGTCTTTTCTTAAACAGTTTTACAAAACAGGGACAGCATTATCATTTTTCTAGAAACAACTGTTCCACAGCTGTTTTCACGCAGCTGCACCAAACAGGCAGCCGGCTTTCCCACAACAACTATTTGGGACAACGCGGCTGCAACTAAAAAGCTAAGAAACTGTAGCTGCGCCAAACAGAGTCTGATTAACAAGGTCGTCCTCCTAAATCCAGCATGGGAGGGGCTAGGGCAAAACGAAGGGCAAACTGATATTTTTGGATAAACAAAACTAATATTTCAAAAGGAGCAAAAAAAAAAAAATTTTCTCCCATATAATTAAAAAATAAATACATTTCAAGTGGGGCACTCGGGACCCTTATTTGGGCCCGCCCCTGCATTTATACCTCCCAAATCTTTCATGTCACACTAAAAATATAACTATTTTCAAATTGAGTGGAATAAGACTTTTCATATGGAGTGAAGGGGGATGTATGAAAAAAATTGAAGTTTAGGAGTTAGATATGTAAATATGAAAGAGTTGAGTGGTATGTATGCAGAATTTATTAAATGAAATAATTGTAAGATATGAATCCATATTTTTTAATTATATGATCTACTTTGCGTGTGGAGAACAATTTTTTTTTTAATTATTATATTATATATTTAAATTTATAAGTGGCCTTTTCATTGATTACACATTATGCATGTATCTAAATATCTAAGATTTAACTTTCATATTTCATATATAAGATTTAAAACTTTAATATTATATAAAAATATTATTATTACTAAATTTTTAAAAATAAATACATGTATTTTGATATTTTGATTTATGACAACAAAGCGTTATAAATATAAATACCAGACTTAAATATTTAACTTCTCATTTGAAAAATATTTAATAATTAACTAATTATTGACACCGTCTAATATATTTCTCTTATCTTATCAAGCTAGGCTTATTTATGCACCGCTTCATTGTGGATGTCATCTCGAGTACTGAAATCAGTCCCTTCTTAATGAGCTTATTCATGAGCTTTAAATGATATTGTTCACTATCATGACTAATTAGAGTAATGAGTTATTTAGCTATGTTCATTTAACAAATGAGTGTTTGTAAGCATATAACTATTTATTTGAATAGTTAGTCAAGTAATTAAAAATGAGTGGTTGAAAGTTTTCGTTTAATCGCCAACAATCACTCTTTTTCCTCTCTATTATTTATTTATTTTCCATCAAAAGACTTATCTTAAAGGTTTGTAATGCCTTAGTATGGGTTGAAATTCTTTATAACTTACAAAAGAAGTACAACATGCCTTAGTATGAGATCTTATAAATTAATCCAAATTAGCTCAATTTGGATTAATTTTGATTTTTCTACCACTATACCATACCAAACCTCTCAACATTCCATCTTAAGACTCCAATTCTCTTTTCTAGATATTGAAATAAAGGTTTATAGCATTCTTTATCATGTAATCTCATAAAACAACCACTTATCACCATCATACCTATAGTCTCTTTATTGTTAGGTTGGTATCCTAAAATGTTCATCCTCCATCATCTTGACATCCTAGAGAAGTCCTATTGTCTTACATAGTATTCATGTTATCTTAATGCACCCTTTTAATTAGCTCAACATGCAAGAATCATCATTCACTTTCTTATTAATAGCTAGACATTTTAGTGCTAGTTACAAATAAATTTCATTAACTAGATATCTTAAAATCAACGTTCACAGCTCGTCGGCTGCCGTCAACTACCATCGGCTGCTGCCTACTCGTCATTGTTGTTGAACCCTATAGTGTAATGACACACTCTGAATAGGATTTAACGATGTATCCTTAATACAGTGTAATGAAGCACCCTAAATATGATGTAATGATGTACCCTAAATATGATGTAATGATGCACTCTGCCTATATTGAATAATATACCCTAAATATAGGATAAATAATAACTCCATACCACATATCTGATGATAATTCCCTGCATCAACTAGTTACAAGTAAGGTAGTTAGAACACACGACTTTCTTCAAACTCCCGAAGTTTTCTATTTATGTTGTATATCGATAAGTGATGTCTTTGTTACAACCACCTATCGAGCACCAACTACAACCTTGGTGGCAAACTAATGTCATTACAGCTCCCCACTACAGTCTACGTGACCAACTCTGCTTATGTCGTTCACTACTAATGTAGCTTCCAACAACGACCTCAATGTTCAATTGATGTTATGGCAGCTTCCCAATATGTTCTACGTGACCAACTACGACATTTTTGGCTCCTGCTTGTATAACTTACAACTATGACATTGGTGGTTAACTGATGTTATTATAGTTCCCAACTACAACTTACATCACCAATTATGATCTATGTGGCTCACTGCTCATGCAACTTCAAAATATTGTCTCGGCGGCCAACTGATGTTATAACAGTTCGTCACTATGACCTACGTGTCCAACTATGACTTACATGACCAATTGTTGTTATTACATCCTCCAACTACAATTTCAGTGGCCAATGATGCTATTACAGCTCATCACCATGACCTATATGACCGACTACAACCAATGTGACTCACTGCTCATGAAGTTTCCAACTATGATTGACCAACTATTTTATTACAACTCTCCATTACGTCCTATGTGACAACTTATAAGGGCTACGCGACCAACTGTTGTCATTACAACCTCCAAGACCTCAGAGGCAAACATATGTTATTAGAACTTCCAATTACATCTATTGTGGCCAACCGATATTGTTATAGCTACCGTATACACCATTTATGGCATATCACTACCTTCATAGCAATCAACGACAATCTTTACAACCCACTATCGCTATTATCGCTAAGAACTACAGTTCGATTGTGGCTATTATCGTTTAACCATTATTATACATCTATTACACAATTTATCTTTCATAATTCAACAGAAGAACAAATTTATACATTTACAATCACGTAGTAGATTATTTTAACTTGGCCAGATCCCGCAATTTTTTTCAATTGTCAGGATTTTTCAAGTAAAATATCTTGTCGACTCCTCTTTTCGTACAACGCTAAGACGTTAATAATAAATCTTCGAGCATGCAACAAGGCTATATATTTATATCATTAGCTCCTAATACAATGATTTAGACTTAATCAAATCTCAATCATAGCTCAAATTTAACAAGAAAATAAATGACTAGCTTTGAATAAAATGTTCAAAGCTATATTGAAGCACACTACAAAAGCAACAAATGCAAGAGTTTGAAATATCAGTCATCATTTTCTTCATTTATAGTCTTAAATATCACTTAAAAGGAAGGTTGATGATGTGCATGAATGATACAATCCAATATGACAGACAGCTTAACGTGTAAATTGAATTATTAAAATTAATTAAATTATGTGGACTATAGAAAATATAACATAAAAATAACTTAATTAAATAATTAATAATTATATTATAAAAATCAACAAATTATTTATTAATATCTAAATGTTAGATTAAAAATTAAAAAAAAAGGTGTAAATATCAAAATTTTAAATATTTGTGGGATGAAATTGTGAAATTATTAAGAAGTGGAGATTAGAGGATAATGATAATATTAGATATTTATTTATTTATTTTTGACAGTGATGAATATGTCCATAATTTGGGGAAGGATTAGTTGTAAATAAAGTAATTAATATCTTAATTTTTTAATGATTTTTTTCTTAAAGATTTACAAACATACCAGTTAATTACAAGGTATTAACATATCTAAATAGGGCTGTCAAACAGTTCGTGTTCTGTTCGTCAATGAGTTCGTGTTCGATTCGTTCGATAAGTAAACGAGACGAACGTAAACAAAATTTTTTTTCGTTTGGTTAGTTAAACGAACCAAACGCGAACAGTGATGCGTTCGTTCGTGTTCGAATCGTTGTTGTTCGAAATATAAAATAAATTAAAATAATTATATATGAAAAATTTATGATATTTTAAAAAATTAAATTTTATAAATTATAATATATAATAAATTAATAATAATAATAATATTAATATACTATATTATTATAGGAGAAGAAGAAGGAGAAGAAAGAGAGAAATAAAATAAAATAAAAAATGAAAAAATAAAAAAATAAAAAATAAAAATAAAATCGGAAGAAGGGAAAGAAGAAGAAGGTTCGACTCATTCGTTAAGAAACGAACATGAACAGTGGCTTCATGAACAATTTCAAACACGAGCTTATTTCAAGCAAACTAACCGAAGACAAACACAAGCTATGTTCATTCGCGTTCGGCTCTTTTACACCCCTATATCTAACCATGAATTTTAATTTTCACATATATTTCCCATCTTAGAACATGTATTTCACTTTTTAAATATTAAAATAGCGACATTTTTTATGTAAAATAAAAAATTTTTGACGGTATAGATGTAAAAAAGTAAATTTTAGGTGTTAGTTATGTAAATACATGAAAATGAGGTGGTATCTACGTAAATTAAAATAGCATTAGCCAAACGTACTGCCTAATCCTTATCAAAATTATAGATTTATTAAAAAAAATAATTTAATAGGGGATTTTTATTTTCAGAAAAGTACTCATGAAATTTTTATTTATTTATTTAGCAGGTGTTAGTTGATGTAATCATCTATTTTTGGCTGGTTTTTATTAGTTTAATGGATTATTTATATACATATTATTGAATTTTAAATTCATTCCTAAATTATTATATTTATTTTATGATAGCTGAAAATGTTGAATATTTAAATTATCTTGAAAATATTTAATTTATTTTAAATAATTTTATTTTGATATTATATATCGGGAATCTGATTGCACGAATCTCAAGGGAATTCAACGGATCACAAAGGATCATGCCATCAACCATCATTTCGGTCAGTCGAATTGTCAGTTGACCGAATGAGGGTTCATCTAAACCAAAGAACGTCAAACACTTTCAGCGACGACAACTTAACCGATGCAAGGACACTCATAAGATCAACAGTTTCTTAGTGAAACTCCCAGCTGACCATCTATGAAGATCTCGTTCATAGGAATGCTGCCCATTAAGTTACGGTAATGCACCATCTGCTTGATGGAATAATCCTTCCTGAGGTCTTCACGAGAGGCTTTCTCAAAGAAGCTGACCAAAGATTTTTTATTCGACTGAATGACTTGAGTCGACCGAAAGAAGATCAAATGACCAAGTCGAACAATTACGAATATGAAACAACGCTAGTAGCAGTTACGAATTTGGAGCAGCACCAACAATGATTACTAGGATCAAAGATTCAAAATTGGTTACAAATATGTAAAGATGTAATGACTCATAAATTCATCGTAATGTTTCCATTAAATGAAGGACAATCATGTAATTTACTAGATGCCTGTTGACCTCACTTTTGGTTGAGGTCTAGAAATTTTTTTAGTAGCCTAGGTCTAGCCTTAGGACTTTCCTACTGACTAGTCTTAGAAAACTAGAAAAGGTACCCTCACCATTAGCAACTCAAAAATTTTTCTCTTTACTCAATTTGAAGTTCCACATATTGGTCCTAACCTCTAGCACTTAGTAGGTAAGATCATTATGAGGGAACTCAAAGAGAGTTCCTATAGGGCTACTTGACCTTAGGATTGACCCTGGGTGTTGATTTGGAGCTAAGGTACACCATACCCTCACCATACTCTGGCTAAGACCAATACATGGGGACCCAAAATGGAGATTTCATTGATCCATGACTCATTCAAAATGGTTCTCTACCCAATTGCACTTGAAATGCCCAACTTGGCCTTTTACCCCTAGGCACCTCCAAATTACCTAA
>NW_018165240.1:534529-565835 GCF_001263595.1 Phalaenopsis equestris
TGATTTCTCCTAAATTGAAGCCAAATAATAGGATAGCTTAGGAAGTCACCGAAGTTCTCCTTCGAATCTGTGACATCCTCTAGTATTTCCTCTTTTGGACTCCAAAATAAAATGTTCCAAATTTGAACCAATCCCCCTTCACACTTCTTAGTCCGATATCTTTGAGATGTCCTTACCATTTGAATTCCTTGAAGATAATTTTTCCTTGATTTCTATCGAGAGTATTCTTAGGTAACTTCAGTTATCTAAGATGTAATTAACTATAGGGGCTTGCCCCTATAGGAAGCTTTTCCCGAACCCAGCACAATATAAACCCTATTTAATTCCTTATATTAAATAGGGGAATTTGTCGGCCAATATATATTGGTTCCGCAGATCAAACGGATGTCATGACTTTCTCTAGTTTATTTGATCGAGCCTCACCCTCAATTCTTGTATTCATCCTTTGGGATAGGTACAGAATTTGAGGTAAAGTGCTCTTCCATTTAAACTATGAAAATTATGGGGTCAGTTTGACTTCATCTTTTTCAAAACTAAATTTTTTTAACGTCCTTCCGAAGCGGGCAACGAGATTTCAATTCCGATGGCCGACAGCTTCTTACGGGCAAACTCCATACCAAAAATAGTGCCGACAATGCCTCTATGATATATAAATAGGTGGGTCACAATAAAGACTATTGAATTCATTTCCAAAGAATTAATACTACTAGTTGCTTACTCTCCTCCATTTACCTTGACTCGTTCCACTCATCCGATCAATACTCTATTCATTAAGCATGACCCAAATGACATTTTGGGATTCAACATCAAAAAATGTGCAGCGAGAATGGAGTCATACTTTCAGCAAGAAAAGGAGCACGTCACAAAGAAAGAACACACCTTGGAGAAACTTCTAATACATAGTCTGTTAAAGAATTCATGCAACAATGAATTTAGAAGCTCAAAGACCAGATGGCGGGTCAGATTGCGGAACTGACTCACGTTGCACCTGCGGGAAGGGCGTAACCTCTCCCACAACCTAATCCTCCAACATCTCAGGCACAGTTCATCACATGGCTCAAGGAGCCAAGCGTGTGGAAGAATCCCAAGTTATTGTTGGATCCATGCCGAGGAACAATAGAAGTGTACAACATATTAAAGAATGTGTTCTCATGACATATTATTGATGCAGAACCCTTGATAAGTCCAAGGGTCCACCTTTGGAGCCATACATAGGCTGAAGCAATCCAACTAATCATATTGAGTCCTTTGAGTCGGCTATAAGTCCTCTCAAAGTTTCTGATGCATTGAAATGTTGACTATTTTACTCCGCACTCCGAGATTAATTTCTTAGGTGGTTCAACGAACTCCCTGTTGAAATTATTACTTCTTTTGGATAGTTTTACAAGCTTTTTACGGTGCAGTCAGCTAGTGCCCAAAAGTCCCGCAAGAATTCAAAATCCTTATGACACGTCAAGCAGGGACTGAATGAGAGCCTATGGGCATATGTTACATGGTTCCATTAGAGCATGTTTGAAGTATGAAATTTAAAGTTGGTGATTGCAAAGGCCACTCTGGCACAAGGGCTAAATATCCCTCATTTCAAGTAATTCCTGGGTTTGCAAAAACCCAAAGTTTTGGCCAAACTCTTGGAGTTGGCCAACGACAACATTATAGTTGAGGAGTACATGAATCTGCCTATCTTAAAAGGTGAGAAGTTTGACTATCAATCAGGCTAAAAAGGCTCACGAGACGATGAGTGGAGGGAGAAGGATGGCCCTTGCCCTAAGCGTGAAAGAGGTTGGTCATCCTGCAAGAATAGGGTGGCTGACCAAAATCCACGAAGATATGATCAATCAAATGATCATTCAACTGACGATTGGGGAAGAAAGAGACCCAGTCAACTGAGGGTTTTGATGGCAAAATCAATAATTTGTATTGTTTCCTCTCTAACACCATATCAAGTGTCATTAAAATAAACAACAAAGGACAAATAAAATAATCTAACTCATCGATTAACCTCTCCATCTCCGACGTACAATGGCTCTTCCCAACAAGCGGCAAGGCACTGTCCTTGATGGCTTCACTAGTCGAAGGATGAGGCACAACAACTTTCGATGGAAAAGCCTGTGTGGCCACCTCCACTAGCACTTTTTCTTGAAGTGGAAACTAAGCCAATCACTGGTAAAGCGGGTCCCAAGCCAGGACAAACACATCAATGGCACACACTTCTGTCCTCTTTCCTAACTTAAGGAGTGACAACGAATTGAAAAACTTCACAATTTCCATCGCCCTCTATTCCTTCATTACTGCTTATTTTACCAACTTAGACCCTTCTAGTCTCTTTTATTTGGTCGGCCTCTTCACAAGAACCTGACAACTACAGACTTCTGTTCTCTTTCGATCGGATATCCCTCTGTAGGTTTTTTCTTTTGAGGCAGCCAGGAACTCTCCGATTTCTTCTTCTCACCCCCTGAAGGACGAATCTTTGAGTTTGGAAGCCCAAAGGACCTCTTCAAAGCTTCCCTGTTCACAGGTCCCAACAATCTCTTCCCTTTCTAAAAATGACTAAATGTCGGAAATGTCATAAATGAACAGTGGGGAACACTGATCACACCCTATTTTGGAGATTAGCAACAAAAAGTTCCAAGGAGTACAATTATAAGAAGTACAATAAATAATTTTTCTTTTTCATTTAGATTCTTTTATTCTTATTTCAGTTGTCACTTTCAAAAAGTAAGAGAATTGAACAACTAAATATGTACATCAGGAATTCGATTGCATGAATCTTTAGGGAATTCAATGGATCACAAAAGATTGAGTCATCAAACTTCATTTCAATTGACCAATTCATTCGCTGACTGAATGAGGGTTCATCCAAACCAAAGAAAACCACACACCTAGGCCAACAACAACTTAGCCAACGTAAGGACACTCACAAGATCAACGTTCGCTTAGTTAAACTGCCACCTAAACATCTATGAAGATCTCTCAACCAAAGGAAGGCTGACCATCACACTATGATGACTCACCCTCTGTCTGATGGAATAATCATTCCTAAGGACAATGGGTCTTTACGAGGGGCTCCCTAGAGAAGCCGGCTGAAGGTCAGCCAGTCAGTCGAATGACTTTAGTTGAGCGATAGAAGATCAAATGACCAAGTCGAACAATTACACATATGAAACAATGCTAGTAACAGTTACGAATACACAACAGCGCCAACAACGGTTACTTGAGTCAAAAGATGTCAAAATTAGTTACAAATATGTAAAAATGTAATTGCTCATAAATTTATTGTAGTTTTCCTTTTAAGTGAGAGACAATCATATAATTTACTAGATACCCTCTATGAACTATGAATTGGCGGGTCATTTTCACATCAAAGACTATTGAATCTACTCCTAGAGAATCAGTACTATTTGTTGCTTTCATTCATTTACCTTCACTCGTTCCTCTCGTCCGACCAATGCTCTATTCCTTGGGCGTGACCCGAATGACATTTTGGGATTCAACATATATACATCACAAATCCTCCAAATTTACATATCTTAACATAAACATTGATTACTTACATTCATATCAATTTACTCCTTGAAATGTGCATTCCACTTCTTAAAAGTTAATAATAGTGAAATTTATATGTAATATGATAGATTTGAGTGTCATTAATGTCAAAATTAAAGTTTTGAAGTTAGATATGTAAATAAATGAGATTTATGGGAATTATAAGAATTGTATGATATGTATGTAAATGCCCCTTTAATATTATGATAAATTTTGTAAACTATGAATCAATACTTCTCTACTAACTAATTAATGATGAATACCATGAAATCACCAAGCCATAAACAAAAGGTCAAATAGAATTTAAACTATGACTTAAGACTTTAGGTTTATAGCAAAATAAATATAAAAATATTATAATAACAAATGAACCCTAAAATAATGAAAAATCCATAACTATAACTTATGAAAATATAAGTTATAAGAAAAATAATATAAATTGTTGACTATATTATATGCATTTAACTATTCCCACATTAAAATGCATAATAAAGCTTCTTAGTGTTAAAATAACAATAGAAGGAGCCCGATTGGCCAATCATTCCATTTATCAAATAAAATAAATAAAATTTTATATCAAACCAACTTCAAAAGAATTCAATTATTTTCTCAAATAAATTAA
The DNA here is from genome assembly GCF_001263595.1 of Phalaenopsis equestris. Lineage (NCBI taxonomy): Eukaryota > Viridiplantae > Streptophyta > Magnoliopsida > Asparagales > Orchidaceae > Phalaenopsis > Phalaenopsis equestris. The sequence continues at coordinate 538,695 of NW_018165240.1, forward strand.
ATATCGGTGCTTTTCAATCAATCCGTATATTGACTCTCTCTCTCTCTCTCTCTTTCTTGGTTGTAAGGCTGTCAAAACGGCTCGTTGTTCACGAACAGCTCGTGTTCCGCTTGTTAAGAAGCTCGTGTTCGGCTTATTTGCTAAGTTAATGAGACGAACACAAACTAATATTTCAGCTCATTTCGGCTCGAAGTACTACTCATCAATTATATATATTGATGAGTAGTATTTTTTTAAAAAAAAATTAATTAACTGCAAAGCTACAAAGATTTATAATCAATTAAAAGTATTAATTAGGAAAATAGAATAATTTTTTTTTAATTAGATTCAAATGATGTTTTCATATAAACAATATGTTTAAAATCTCGCCCCAACTCTTAACATCATATGACTGAGTCATTGGGGTTATCAAAACTACTCTTTGTTCGTGAACGGCTCGTGTTCGGCTCCCTAAACAAACGAGCCGAACACGAACACACCTTTTTAGCTCGAAATATAAACGAGCCCAACACGAGCAGAGCCTACACGAGCAGAGCCTGGGCTCGCTCGTGCTCGGCTCGTTTACACCCCTGCTTAGGTTTTATTTTGTTTTTTTCCGAGGGCAATTACAAACATACCGCACGATTCTTCTGTATTTACGTCCCAACGCCCAGACATTCATATTTACATACATATCACTTAAATCTTTAGCACCACAATAAAAATTCCACTATACTTAACTTTTCAAATGTGAAATACACATTTTCATACATAGGTTTATGATGCCAAGATGTTATAATTGTAAATATCAAACTTTGGTTGTTAGATATGTAAATATATAATAATAATGATAATAATGCAATATAAATTTATTTGTCAAAATAAAATAATAAAATAATAATTATTGCATTAAGTAATATTTAATTATTTTATATAATAAACTAGTTAGGGTTAGGATTGTAATATAGTCAAAATGAGTTGAACACATCATGGATCAAATTTGGCTTGCTTGGAGTAATATATCATCTAATTTGACTTGTATGTATATTTGTCTCTTCTAAATTAAATAAAATGAGGTCAATAATAAATTTATATTAATTAAATTTTCATTTGATTATCATATTAACGAATAATTTTATACGCCCAAACAAACATGTAATTAAAATTAAAATTATATGTTATATTAGAATTAAAAAAGATTTGAAGTTTAATGTCTGGACGGAGAAATTATTCCGTACGGACACCGCATGCAGAGATGCATGCGGGGTGTCCGATCTCAATCGTCGATCACCACAATAAAATTTTTTTTTTAAAAAAAAGTTAAAAGTGGGGCCCACCGAAATACATCTTTACGTGATCGAAGGTGGAGATCGGATACCGCATGCAGAGATCTCTGCATGCGGTGTATGTATGGTATAATTTTTCGCCTGAACGTGCGGTATTCTGACGTAATCTTTTTTCGTAAAATTGAGAGTAATGACAATATGAAATAATATGTGAGGAGGGGCATAAATATACCTAGCTTAGTGTAAAATATATAATATATTAATAATAAATAAAAAATTTAAAATATTAATTGAACTATATGAACCACTTATAAGTTTAATTAATATTAAGCATTTAATAAGTTAACTCCTTAACATTCCTGCACATGAGTAAATAAGTTGAATATTATTATTATTATTATTATTATTTATTATTTTAAAATTTCTAAAATCTATAGAGTTAAATTTAACCTCAAATAATCAAATTCAAACCCTATATCCAATAATATAAACTTTATACAATAGTTTTATAATCTTTAATTTGCATAGTTTTAGAAGAGGATATTGCGTACCCTCGACCTACACAAGGTAATGATATTTGAGTGATATTGATGTGGCATTGCGTCTCAATACTAATACTATTATCACACTAAAAATAGACCAATATCAAGGCCATGCAGTCGTCTAATCCTCGAAAAAATATTCGTTCGGACATTTACATGCCCGGAAGGCCAACTACTGGTTGCCACGTAATCTGCCAATGATGCATATGAGGACATATTAGGGTCTGTTTTGGGCAGCTTGTGCGTTTCAGGATAAATAACTTATTCTGAAACGCGGCACATGGGTCGTCTGCGAGAGTCGACCCGCGGCCTGCGTTTAATGTAAAAAACACAAGCACGGCAGACAACGTTTTCAAAACACGCAAACCAAATGGTTAGACGACATTTTTAAAAACACCGCCACACTTATAAACTGTTCCAAATGAAACGGTTGGTTTCATCGTCCAAATATTTTTAATAGAGATAATATTACATCAGGGCTCCTAACGCACTTAGGAGTCCAATGGTACGGCGTCAAGTGTCAAATGGGCCCCAATCGTAATACACCGATATTGCCAGTATTAAGAATGATGAGACCCGCTTAACACGTGGCGCCCTGTATGAGTACGAGGTAATATTTTTTCCAATATCTTTAGAATTTCAGCCACCTCTTCTCTGATTTTCAGATGTTGACCGCACGGCTTCTCTCCTCTCTGGTTTTTGTCTTGGACTCTCCGGCCATTTTCACAGTACACTTGAGCGACTAGCGCTTCCGCGGCAGATGAGCTTCAGATCCTTCCTTCTGGAATTCAACCACCCCCTCTTCTCCGCGAGGAAGATCGCCGGCGAAGTCCATACGGGAAGAACTTTCAGTACGTCTGACTTTACCGGCTGCGAGTTTTCTGGTAAGAGCGCTTATGAGGTGTTGGGGATATCGGAGAAGTGCTCATCCGCCGAGATAAAGGCCTCCTTTCGGAAACTCGCGAAGGAGACACACCCGGACGTTTGTACTTCTTCCGATGAAGTCGCTGCCTCCCTTCGGTTCCTCCAAATCCTTGCTGCATATGAGGTGCGTGTTGTTAATTGTTGATTGCATGGTTAGAATAAGTGTAAACGGGTAATTTCTTTTTGGGATACGAGGTGGGGGATTTCGAGGGATTCGTTTTCTGTTTGTTATGGATGGTTGGATTTATGGTGGAAAATATGGCGAGTTGGTATTTTGGCGACTAGGTATGTTAGGGCAAGGGCAATCCCGGTTCGACGCTCGACTCCCTTCAGAAAACCTCGGATGAATCCTTCCTCTGTGAACCATTTTTGTTACTCCTTTACCTCAACATCAAGCACTCGATCACGAGACTCTTGAACACTGTCTCGAATGATAGTCTTAAAGTCAAGTGAGTCCTTAAAGTCCTCGATTGTTTTACGCTTAACTTATGAAACATCAATATCTTTTGCGGACCTCAAAAGTCAGATATCTTCTTCTTGGGCTAACACCGTCGACTTAAGGGCTTTCATGCTCTTACTACTTTCACGAAGACTGATTTGTTCTTCCACCAACCCCTCCCGAGTTTTCTCGAGATTCTGAAGCTGCAACGAGAGGGAGGTTGCCATTGTTGAAAGTTCTGCTTGCACTCTGTCAACTGTGATTCCAGAGATGTAATTTTTCAACCCTAGATTCATACCGATACTTTCACTCGCCTTGGAAATATTTGATCTTAACAAACTCGAAATTCCGGCTTCTCAATGCCAGTTCTAGCCCCTGCTGGATTTCCACCATCTTATCCACGAAGAAAATAAATATGGGTTAGAGAGATGAAATAATTATATAGTAGAATAAAATGAAAGAAACTTACAAAACTCTCGGCTTCCAAGAGCCCAGTACATTTATGAGACAATATATTTTCAGGAACGTGAATAGTTGAAGGGCTTGGCAATGGCTCTTGTGATGTTTCAACTTTTTTTGTTTATGAAGCAGTACTTCACATTCACTGCTCGTTGGGAGCCGCTTTGAGGATTCTGCGATGGCTAGCTCGGAAGCTCTCTTCTTAGATTTTTTTAACACTACATCTGTTGACTGTTCGGGGTGAAAAGACAGCTTGACATTGAATAATGATTCCTCACTCACAAATTCGTAAATATACTGTCTCAAACAACAGCTCCTTCAAGCCACGAAATCTCAACATCTGCAATATTCCCTCTTCGGTAGTCTGAAGAGCTACAAACAATTGTTGAAACCTTCCTCGCCTCTCGTGAAGCCCCCAATCATTTTTTGCAAAGAAGACTTTCACTAACCATTTTTTTATCGGTTACTTTAGGCGGAAATCCAACGTCTTATGCTTAAACAACACATGATCATGCGTATCAGTAAAAAAATCCACACAGTAGTGTCAAAATTGCCGGTGTTAACGTAAACCCGCGACTTCTAAAGAAAATTGTCAATCCAATAATGACTGTCACCACTCGACAAGATAACTGAGCAATGCAAACCCTAAACGCTTTCATAATTTCAATAAACTCAGATGCCGACAAAAATCGTAGACCAACTCTCAAGGCTGATTCATGAATAGTAACATACCCATAAGGTGAGGAATATGCTCAATTAGTTGAAGTACCAGAACGAGGTTCTCCGGTTGTCGTTATTTCAATAACGTTTCGCAGCGACGTTTCACCGAAAAGCTTCACCGCGACGTTTCGTCGCAACGCTTCGCCCCAACCCTTCACCGCAACGCTTTGCCGCGATGCTTTACCACGTCGCTTCTTCACTACGTGTCACCGTAATTCTGCACCGCAACGCTTTGCCGCAACTCTTCGTCGCGACGCTTCACAGCAATGGTTCGCCGCAACTCTTCACCTCTATGCAAGATGATTTTCTTCTTCTGGGAAATCCTGAATCAGCTGAGGACTTCACCTCTACCCTCTCCTTCAGACCTCTATTTATAGGGTGAAAAAAAAATTGAATTGTTAAATGCTAATTATTAAAATAATTAAAATGATCATTTAGCTCCAGCCTCCTCCACTTCCATTTCTTGCTGTTCAGCTCCAACACCTGCTTTTCGCTGATCCCACTTCTGCTTTAGCATTCCGTCGTTTGGCGTTCTCATGCCTGTGCCAAGTCTATGTTCTACTTGTCATTGACTCAAAATTGAATTGAGCTCGATCCAGCTAGAATCGAAACATGTAAGCTCAAATTGAATTATTTGGATATGTTCCAAGTCTAAATCCGCTCAAATTGGCCCTTGATACGTTATATTCAACTTTACTTATATATATATATATATATCTGTGTGTGTGTATAAAGAAGTGTTTATACTTTTTGGACGATAAAATTGAGGTCGTCAAAAAATAGGAGGACAACTGATACGCATCCAATAAATTTTTCATCATCTGACATGAATCTTGAGGCATGACACGGATCTCGATACGAGATTTTGAGCAAGAAACATTAAAATCATGATAAAAAATCATCCGAAGCTCTGATTTCTGCAAACTCTTAGTCAAATTAACCGGCTCGATGAGACAGACCTAATGATATAAAAACAAGTCTAATCCGAGTCAAATTAAGCTCAGATCAAGTCATTAAACCACTATTGAAAGATTTTCAGACACATTTGGAAGGTCAAATGATTGTCGAATATGATAAGTTTATACTTAAATTGAGCGTCTTGACAAATCAAATCCAACGAGCCAAAAATCACTCAATTCTGACATCGTTAAAACACTCAAATGTCCATTAAATGCCACATGATCGAGTGAAACTCTCTGGACCGTCTGATTGAAATGGTTGATATTCCGACATTAATTGCACCCAAAACACTGTAAATAGACCCCACCCCTCACATGAGGGGGAGCTTAAGTCTAGAAGAGCCTGAGGCCTTGAGGAGAAGCTGCAGCTTAGCATCACCGCCAATCGTCGTCGACTACCGCCGACTGCTGTCGTCCACTGATCTCGACTGTTTATATGCAACAATATAACAATGTATTTGATTATATTTTTCACCTGTCTTTCCTTACTTTGCAACAAGACCAAAAACTTGATCTTGGAAAAAATAAGAATTTAACTTTTTAAGTTAATATATATTGGGTTACTACGCAAATATACGTATAATTATCAAGTAGTATATGACTTTTTGATTAAACCCCGAATATCGAACACACAGGGGTTGTTCACAGTATGCGATAAATAAAATAACAAATTTTAAACTTTAAAAAGACAAATACTTAAACTATAGTTTTTATCACATGAATGAAATTTAAACTCTTTTTGGTATTTTTAATATTTGAAAATGAAATAAAAACTTATTAAAGATAACTTGAGTTTATGTAAAAGAAAAACACTGAATACAAAATATCTTTCTACTTATCATGAATTAGTAATAAGTATAAGAATTCTGTTGTGAAAATATTCAAATTGTATTGTGCCAAATATGAGCAATATTCTTCTTTACCTTTACCAGAGATGTTATAAAATATATTGACTAATTTAAAGTTTGAATAGTTCTGAAAACCGGTCAGGCGTGGAAGATACTAGCTCTCACTCTAAAGTTCCCTCGGTTCCCCCTACCTGGGGGCTAACATCTCGAATCAAAACCTAAAACGATAAACCAAGTTGGGGGTTTTAGTCTGTCACTCTAAAGTTCTCTAACTCTACACCCTTCAAAGATTATTTCCCTATTTATTTGCACTCAATCATATAAACTACATTCTCATTCATATAATTTCATGTGATTCTTTCCAATTGTTGACTGAGACAATACTATCCCAATTCTTACATGTTCTCACAACAAATTTTAACATCTAAATGAGCCAAATCGAGAAATAAATGAAATTAAATCATCACAACTTTTTCCAACATTAAAGATTAACGTTCTCCACAACTTCCATCCAACACTTTATTCACTTATCATTTTAAGGAGAAAGATAATAAAAACTACTCAAAATCCATGGAGAAAACAAAACCGCACTTTAATTTAAAAGTAGAAATCATTGTCAAACCTTAAAACCAAAAGTAGTTTAAAACAAAGATAAAAACTTATCTCAAATCCCCTACCAAACTCTTGAACTTTCTTTAAATCTCTTCTCTCTTACAACACTCTTAACTCTCAAAATAAAACTAAAAACAAAAGGAAAAATAAATTTATGGTGCCTAAAATTTTCTCCAAAAGCTTCTTCACGAACTTCTTCAAGAATTTTTTCAGGACTCTTCTAAAAGTCTAAACTTCTTTCTTTTATAATTTTCCAAGAGGTGTCTTGGTATCTCTTCAAAATGTGTCATGATTCGATGTATTTGCCAAGGTATGCATCCTTTCACAAGTCCTTTAATTATATTTTCGTCCTTGGTGGTTATAACCACCCATTTAGCCAATAAGTGCCAGCCAATAGGTGCCTCAAATGTCCCTTCGAAATTCGTCAAAATGAATTAACCCTTCAAGTAACTGTCACTAACACTTAAGCGCGGGGCCTCTGGCACTTAGGCACGGCCTTTTCTGTTTCACCGGCGCTTAGGCGCCAAAATACTTTTACATCATTTTTACATTTTTGCTCCAAATTTGATCATTTTTCATACCTTTTAGCATTTTTCACATTTTTACTTGTACCTGAAAGAAAAACACACAAATAACTTTCATTAAAGCGCAATATCTAAAAAATAGGTATAAAAATGTGTCTAAAAACACTATATATTTTAGGTGTATCAACCACCGCCGACCTCCAACAACCACCGCTGACCGTCGTCGACCACCGCCGACCGTCATCGAACTCCGCCAACCGGCAGTGACTGTCACTAACCGCCATTGATCATTATTAACCAGACTTCGTCAATCGACGTTGTAATCTGAAAAATATAGTTATCATTTCTCGTCTGTGGGACAAGAGATTTCTGTAATCATCAATCAATAGTGGATTTCTGCAACTGAGTCATGCCCCGTGGTTTTTTCGTTACGAGTTTTCCACGTAAAAAACTTCTGGAGTCATTATCGCTTGTTTTTCTTTCATCTGTGTGTGTACTGAACTTTTTTACAACGCTAAGATGATAGTCCGTTACTCTACCGCCGCAAATTTTCTAGTCCGCATCAATTGTGATTGTTCAAGGGATTTATGTTGCGAGTAGTAGTTTTTTAGAATTAAATTTTACTAACTTATAGTAGCTGAAGAAATGGCTGTTGTATTCCTTTTTCGGAAGAGAAAAATGTATACATTACATTACACACAATAATTAAAGAGTCAACTTTTTGTCGAAGTTATATAACTGATTTTATAGAAAGCTCCAGCCACCCCAAATGGAATAATCTTTGAAGAGCTTTAGGCTTGGTTTGAGAAGACGGTGAAGTTCCGTTCGGTTGTTTCAGTGAACGTTGAACTATAGAAAAGTTTTTGTTTGATGAAGCAGTGTATCACAAGAACAATAATTTTTTTTCTGAAAGCAGTGTATCACAAGAACGATAAATTTTTGTCTTTTTAGATTGAAGCTTGCCTCGTCCGTTCGACCGGCCATGAATTTTAGAGGAGATTTGCAGAACGGGGGCTCTCCGTTAAACGATGTCTTTGTCCTTCCTCTGCTTAATACATTTGAATTGAATTAAGAAAGGAATTTTCTATTGTATGATCTTTTGTGTTGTGAACAATAATTTCATGAATTGTAAGTAAATTGTAGGAATTTATAATTTCGTGGCTATTATGGTAAGAGGAAGGCCTTTGGTTGGACATAAAGGAAAAACAAGAGAATTAATTGAGGAAGTTTGAAGAAATAGAGGGGATTGAAAAGATAAAACAATTAATAAAAAGTAAAGAGATAAGTAGTACTCATACTTGATCAAGGATTAAAATTTCATAATAAATTAAAAAGAAATGTCTTCACATCAACAATAAGAATTTTATTAATGCCATAAATTATATTCCATGAATCAAAATTTCTATATTTATAGACAGAAGAAATAACAAACTTGTTTCAATTTGTTATCAGACTAACAAATCACTAACACAAACTCATATAAACTAACATTTTGTTTATAAATTTCCTACAAATTCCTATCAAATTGGTCAAAAATGCTAACAAATTAAGATTAGAACATTCCTAATAAAATATTGAAATCTAGAGGACAAAAAAAATTCCAATATCCATGACAAAAAATTCAAAATTTGTCACTGTTTTACTCTAGGTACACATACTTTCCATCCAATTGACATAGTACATATTATATTGTGTTTCGTCCATTGCTATTTCTATTCTAGTTTTAAGAGTTATGAATTTGTGTCATTTTTTATTTTTATTTATGTTGTTTGATGTTTTACTCTGTTTTCCATTGCAGATTCTGTCAGATTCTGAAACGAGGGTCCATTATGATATCTATCTGTTTTCACAGAAGAAGATATTGCAGAAGAAATCTGGGTACTCTTCAGCTATGTACACATATAACTCTACTATAGCAATATCAAAGCCGGATGACGTAGTTGAATGGTTAAGATGGTACAAACATTTACTCAATGATATTATTACCCAGAAAAAAGTTTCTACTGGTTCTGGTTATTTAAATAAACTCGAGAGTGAACTTTATTCAGCAATACATTTTGCATATTATGGCCCCATTATAGAATCTATGGATCTTCTTCCTAGTAGTTTTGAAGCTGAAGAGAGGTCTTTGCGTGAAACTTCTGAGGTTCTGCATTTGGTTTCAGGGAGATATCTTTTTGGAGTTATTTATACAGTTGATAATGTTCCTCAATTGTCAGATCTCCACTCAGAAAAATTGGCTTCTTTTGAATCTTCAGAATGTGAACTTTTTCAATATTGTAGCAAGGAAAGTATGGGTGAAGATTTTCAGGAAACGGAAGTGCGACAAAGTAGAAATTATGCAACAGATATATACAGAAATCTGGAGTTGCATATTTCTGGAAAATTAGTAGCTACAGCAACCAGAAGTCCTGCTCAATGTAAATCCAAGTGTGGCTCTATGGAAGATAATGAAGACCGTATAAATGTTTTCCTTAATCTGAATGATAATATCTATATCGATAACCCAAGTCCCCAAGATTTCAAGGTTCTCTTGGGAACAATAACTGGTTTAGGAAGTAATTCAGAAGAAGGATTATGCTCTGTTTATGATGGAAATGGGCAGAAAACTCACGTGATAGTAAAACATCGAACATTGCTGGTGCGCAAACCATTTAAGCTTTTGTATCTTTTAAAATTTGACCATATACACTAATTTTTCGATACGTTTTAAGTATGATTTATGTATTGATTTGTGGTTTTAACCTTCTAAAAGATTTTCTTTAGTACTATGGCTATTCTTCTTTTTATTCTTTTGTTGTAAAAGGTCACCGTTCTATTCATTCTGTAATAACGATAATATATTCTTATTCATATGGGGCATTTACATGCATACCACCCAATTCCTGTGTAATTGCATATCTAACGCTCAAACTTTACTTTTTACATTTATACCACTTTAATCTATTTAATCATATAAAAAATAATGCAATTTTTACTTTTAAAAGTGAAAGGCAACTTTTCATGCATAGATAAGATGCAGTGTATGTAAATACATATGAATTGAGTGACATGTATGTATGTCTTCCTTATCATGATTGTTTGGATCAATTTGAGTCAATTCATGATAGTCATGCATCACTCCTCACCACTCTGCCAACTAAAACCTTTGACCTATCGAGGTAATACCTTCCTATGTATTTATTTGTGAGATACTAAAATCACTAGAGAACCAAAGTTTTAACATGTAGAAACTTCCTCTTCCCTCTCTTCTTTAATTCATTTTTACGTTCTTCGATTGCTCTGCAGCATCATGCTCATAAAAGATACACAAAAATTTATCAGAAGATCCACATGCTTTTAGATATTTATTACACTACATCGGAATTTTTTTGTTCATATATGAACAGAAGTAAGGCCCATTTTTATTTAGGGGCATTTGCATACAGAGCACACAATTCTTATGTATTAATGTCTAAATTTTAATATTTATACACATACATTAGCGGATTTGGTGCTATGTGTGTAAATATGAAAGTTTAGGTTTCAGATTATGTAAATACATAAGAATTGTGTGCTAAGTATGTAAATTTGCCAATATTTAAACTTCTTATAGAACTTGTCTGCATTTTGTGACGTTTTCATGTATGCCTTTCCAGGTGAAGCACATGCACTGGTTTCAAATTGGTGAGGGCGAAGTTTCGGCATATGAATGTCGATGTACCAGAGCTCGCTTGCCCCCTAGCAAGTAACTGATTGTTTTTTCTAATCTTTTGAAGCCAAGGAAAATTGAAATGATTCAAATTCATTAGCTGAAGCTTCTGATCAATTATATTAATATTTTCATGTCTTACAGTATAGTTTTTGATGTCTATTAAAGTCCAAGATAAAAACCTTTTATTTGATTGCTCGTCTCTTTATAAAGTCGGTCGAACTAGATAGAAAAGCTATTGATGATTTTGACAATTGTTGGATTTGTAGGTAGATTTTATTTTTAGTATATATATATATATATATATTAGAATTTTTGGTATGTTCTAATTTATGTTTCTTTTTTTATCATAAGAAGTTATGGTTGATTTTATTATTTTTCAAATGTGGGAGCCATCCCCTCTATTTATCTTGTAATTGTTTTTTATGAAATTGAAGAGGGATAATTATTTTTCTCCTCCTAAAACTTACATGATCTCAGAAACGACTTATGCCTTCAAAACAAGGATCCAATCCCATTGATTGTCTGCAGGTTCTGTCTCTTATCTCCTGCCCCTCCTAGGTTCATGTAATACCATCACCTTTGTGACCGACCCCTCGATATTAGAGTCTTCTGGGAAGGCAACGACGGCGTTTAGAGACCTCTCCTGATACAATCACGATTAGAGCCAACTGAGAAGTCAACGATTGGATTGTGACTTTCAGAGACTCGACGTTGCTTGATTTAACAACGTTCCTTATCCTTCCTTTAGCATCGACAACAAGGCCGAAATTGCGGAGGTCAAGCTTGTATCCAAACTGTGGTGTGCTTTTTTTTCCTTGAGGTAGCTATTGCATGTTTGCTGCTCTTCTCATATTCTGAGGATTTTGTTCTAATCAACAATAATAATGGGAGTTCAAAGAAATTCTACAACATGGACTGGTTCTAATAATTCTGAAATCACCTCACCTCATCCTAGAACTCTTCTCATGTCTGTATCGGCTGAATATTTTTCTTAGAATTCACCACTTTACCTAACAATTATAAAACTTAATAAACACAACTAGGGTTGTCAAAAAACTCTTGTTCATGAACAACTCATGTTCGACTTGTTAAGTCGCTCGTGTTTAAACTGTTCATTAAGTAAACAAGTCAAACATGAACAAATTTTTTAAGTTCGAATTATAAACGAGCCTAACGTGAGCAACCTTTTGTTCGATCGTGTTCAGCTCATTTTTGCTCGAAATAAAGAAATTTTATATATTATTTATATAATAATATATTATATATTTATATCTAAGTTTAAATCATAACAACTTGTGTGGTTATGCGGTTCTGTGCCTTATATTGCATAGAAGTGGTGCGGGTTCGAATCCAACACCATTCACACGAACAAAAATATATAATTCGAGCTAGACATGAACTCATTGTTCACGAGCAATTTTGAACACGAACCAAGTTCGAACATGAACTAATTTCAAATGAGCCAAGCCTAAGCTCGCTCAAGCTTGGTTCATTTACAACCTTAGACACCACTATCTCGGGTGGGCTCAATGCATAAAATTAACGATCAATATGAGGCAAATTTGAATATTTAATCAGAGAAATTTCAAAACCTAATGCTAACAATTCAAATTTGAAAAAAATGGCATTATGCAATTTCTCTTGTGATGGGTTGACTCATGAACTTCATGGAGCCTACGATAGAGAAACCTCATTTATTTCTTCCTACCACTTGAGATATCTAGGAGGCCGTTTGAAATCTCTATTTAGACTTGGAGAGTTCTTCGCAAATTTTTGAGTTGAAAACTCAATTTTGGAAATCCAAATAAAATGATCGTGATGTTACTACATATTACAATGAGTTAGTAATATTATGAAAGGAGCTTAATCAATATTTTCATGACATTTGGGAAAAATCGAATGATTATGCTCATTACAGGAAGAGAGAAAAAAATGATCTGGTCTACATGTTCTTAGCCAACGTTAACCAGAGTTTAGACAAAGCCGGAAGTCAAATCTTTGGTAGGAAACCTCTAACACGATTCAAGAAATTTTTTTTTCAATTTAGGCGTGAAGAGTCGGGAAAATTTTTTGACATAATTTTTCTTCTTGATAATGTCCTCATTAGTCCTTCAACCCATGTTCAATTCACTTCTTCTTTGAGTTTTGAGTCTTCTTGTTTTGTATCAGAGCTTGTTTTAAATCTTTGGTCTAATGGGTCTAGCCCTCTCACTGGGGAAATAACTTTCATCCAACACCCATTTTTCCATTATGTGTCGTATGAAAGTTTCTCACCCATTTTGCAATTTTTGTGTATGAAGATTGCTAGTACCATGCAGGATGCTTTGAAAGTCCCCTAAGTGGAATGATGCTATTTTCAAGGAGGTGAAAGCTCTTGAAAAAATTGGCATGTGGGAATTGGTTGACCTGTCTATAGCGAAGATAGCAGTCAGGCGCAAATAAGTGTCTTTAATTAAGTATACTTCTGATGTATTTTTAGAACAACGCAGGGCTGACTAGTTGCCAATGAAGAGCTATGATATTAATTATTTAGAGACATAAGCCCTAGTTGCAAAAGTAAACTTTGTAAGGGTTCTTCTAGCACTTGCAATTAATCTTGAATGACTCCTACAAAAGTTGTATATAAAAAATGTCTTATTCAATCGGGACTTGGAGGAAGAAGTGTATATGGATACATCTCCGGGATATAGTGAGAAATTTGACATAAATATGTGCAAACAAAAAACTTCTTACACGTGTTGAAGTGGTCATCGAGAACACAGTTTAAGAAATTTACATTATTTGTTAAATGTTAGGGGTATACTCAAGAGTAGGGAGATCATACAATGTTTTTAAGACATTCAAATGATGGGAAGATAACCATATGACTTGTGTATACAGATGATATTATTCTCACCTATCATTTGTTTTTGAAACTAATAACTTAGGATCTCTAAGGTATTTCTTTGGCATGAAGGTTCCTCGATCGAAGAAAGTAATAGTTGTCTCCTAATGAAATTATGTTATTCATCTTCTCAAGATGCATCAGTCTAGACCTACAGACATTCTAATTGATCCCAATTAGAGACTGGGAGATGGGAAGGAAGTTGATCCAATGAATACAGTTAAGTATCAAAATTTGGTGAGTGAGTTGATTTATTCATCACATACATGCCCACACATTGCCTTTGTTGTTAGTTTGGTAAGTCAATTTATGCAATTGCCCTATGAGAAACGCTTTAAAGTTGTCAATAGAATTCTATGGTATCTAAAAAGTATATCAAGTAAAGAGTTACTCTTTTGGAAGACTTTACAAAGACATATACTGTTGTAGATTGGACAGACTCAATTACGGACAGGAGATCAATTTTTGGATATTGCGCCTATGTGTGGGGAAACTTGATTAGATGGCGAAGTAAGAAACAAAATGTGGTTGCAAGGAGTAGTGTTTAGGCAAAGTATTGGGCTATGACAAATGGAGTATGTGAGACCTTATGGTTGAAAAGAATTTTTGAAGAGTTGTAGATCTCATAAACATGCCAATGAAATTATTCCGGACAATAAAACAACCATAAGCATTGTAGAAAATTCACTGCGCATGATCTCATAAAGCATATGTAGAATGATAGGTCATTCATAAAAGAGAAGATTGATTGTGGAGCATTTGCATGCCATTTATCCCTACTGCTCAATATATAGCAGATATCTTCACCAAACGATTGTCCAAGCCTAATTTTGAGCTCTTTATAAGCAAGTTAGGCATGATTGATATCTTTATGCTCCAATTTGAGGGGGCATTGGATTTTTAGAAACATTTTATTTTTAATACCTTCTATTATTAGCATTTTCTATTTTTGGAATGTAGAATTATTTGTATGTCATTGTTCTTGTTTCCTTCTTTTATCATGAGAAGTTATGACTGATTTTATTATTTTCCTAATGTCGGAGCCATCACCCTCTATTTATCTTGTAATTATATTCTATTAAATTGAAGAGGGATGATTATTTCCCCCGCCCAAAACCGACAATGATTTCTTTTCTTAAGTAGTTTAAGACTAGGTCATATTACATTGCATGAAGATGGTCTTAAAAAAAAAATTAAAGCCGGAAAAGCAGCACATTTAGTCATGGATGGTTCGATTAAATTTCCTTGGAAATATCTCTTCAATCAGCACCAGTCATTTGGGGTGTAACAGAGCCAAGTCAACTACTGAATTGGTACGATCTTAGCTCTGTGAAAAGCTCACAAGTTGAACTTGATGGGCTAATGAATCAAAATTTTGAGTTAGTTCTCACTTGACTCTTTAGCTCGTTTTAAAAATATTTATGTAAACTGCTCTTAAAATATATTAAATCTAAGAGTTTATGTTTTAGTTTCTTATATCATGTGATCTCTTATTATTTCTCTTCTAATTTTTCATTTTTTTTGCCATTTTATTATAATAGATTTTTGAATCAAAATTATTTTCTCTTTAATAATAAATAGGCTGCCCTATGAGTTGACAAACTCGCAGAGATAAGATTGAGCTCGAATTCAAGCTCAAGCTCAAGCTGTGGATTACTCCACTCAGTTCTACTTGTTTACGGCCATATTAGTCATCATTTGCTGTCCTAATTTTCCTATTTGCAACAAGGTTGCCTTATCAACAGCTCATGTGTAAGAATGACCAGTAAGGTAAATCGATCTAAGGATTGCTTTTGGTGGATGATTACTAGGATTAAATTGGATTTTGTAAATCCATTCTCTTTGGATCAAGAGCAGTGTGAAGTTATTTTATTGGAAATACTTTAGTCTCTCCGGGCTGCATACCTATGTTTCAAAAGCCAATTGCATGGCTTTTCTTAAATTTATTTTAACATTCACTGTGACATAATATGTTTAGCTTTTGAAATCTATTAAGTTATGCACTTATTCCATGTGCTAATTCTTCTTGGAAGTATTTGAATGGTATATAGTTTGATTTTTTGAGTAACAGAGAAAACAAAAGGTTATTCCGGTTAAATTTTAATACTTGGATAAATGGCGTTTCATTCTTTTCTCAGAGCGTGCATTCAAAATCATGGGTAATATTTATTTTCATATCTGAATGTAGATTTTATTTGATGATTGAATGCCAAATGATTTTTCAGATTCTGGCTTTTTGAACCTCGATCTTCTACGCATGACATTGGTGGTTGGTATGTTGAAACATTTGGCCAAAACAGAAGGGGTAGGACGGTTCTTTCTAGAAGGCATTGGGATGGAGTCAATGAACTTCCTGAAAAGTAAGAGTTTTTCCTTGTAATTTTTTTATTCTACTTTTTGTTAGTTGTATATTTGAACCTACAGCTACGACAGGGAGAAGGTGTCATTTGTTCTATCTCTACGGTCTTATTTTGCCATCACTACATTGCTTACCTAACTCAATTTCTTCTTAAGCTCATTCGTTAGTGGTTTATTGAGCACCAACTTTACATCTTATTGCATTTTTAGTCGTGGATGATTTTTCATTCAGGTAACCCTAATTTTACTTCCAAGTAGAATATATATGTAGTACAAATTAGTCATGGATCTTTGTGCTTGCTAGGCTATGTCAGTTTTTTTTATTGTTAGTAAATTCTCTATTGGCGACCGTAACTTGAAGGGTGTGGGCCCTGGAACTTCATGCCTGGCTCTTCTATGACATTCTGTATTGCGGGTCTAATTTTTAGAAACTAGATTTATTTTTAAGATAAGGTACTACTTACAGATTTCTATCCTCATTTTATGAGGACTTTAAAATTTGTTTCTTCATAGACATAAACCACTATACTTTATTACTTCGCTCAATGAAGAGAGAGAACTTTGATTGAGGTTATTGTTAGATGCTAAGTGCTTAGTGCATGATAATTATAATTGACTTTAGATTAAAAAAATTATTGTCATTAGCTTAGAGTGGATGATTTTTGGGGAATAATAGTGAACTTGATTAAGATTCTATGGTTTCATCGTCTTATGTTGCGAATCCTGGTTTACTTTGTCAAAAGAAATAGTCAGCCAAATATAATCAAACTATCTTTATAAATAGTCATAAGTTCCATCGTTTCATTAAAAGCTGTCTGCTTGTGATGAATGTTTGTTTCGGAAGATAGTTTTAAGTTGACTTTAGCTAATTGAGGGCTTTGCGCTCTATTATGTGCTATCTTTAATTTATCTTTAAGGAGAACCATTAGAGATTTTATGAGCTCTAACAATGAATGTAATTTGATGATATCGTTTTATGGTGATCACCTCTTGGCCCTAGTGATAATCGTTCCTTTTTATTGTCTCATTTAGTGATAAAACTGAAAAATGTCGAAGGAACCAGGGTGGTATGGAGGAATTTACAGTTTTTCATTAATCCAACCTATTACAGTAAAGAGTAATGAATGGAAAGAGGAGATTCGAGAGGATATCAGATGAGTGACTTAGATCATTTGTTAAACTTGAACAGTCCAGACTTGTTGTAGTACAGGTTACAAGTTGAGGTGTACTACAAATCTGGACTGTCCAAGCTTAACAATGCGGCGGTATACGTTACATCCCCCCTTAAGTTGAGGATTTCAGTTGAAGTGATCAGCTTGGAATTCAGTGCTAGAATCTGGAGTTGGAGAGAGCCTTCTTGAAGATGTCGGTGAGCTAATGTTGAGTGGTGCTATGAAGAACAATGATGTGGCGTTGCTGGATGCAGTCCCAAATGAAGTGACAGCCATTCTCAATGTCTTTGGTGTGAGTGTGCTAGACTGGGTTGTTTGAAAGTGCAATTGCAGAGATGCTGTTGCAGTAGAGAACGATTGGTTGGAGTTGTTGTGTGTGAAGATCAGTGAGGAAGCGTCGAAGCCAAATGATGTCTGCGGCTGCCGAGGTGAGAGCTCGATATTTTGCTTCAATTGAGGAACGAGCAATAGTTATTTGTGTTTTGGCTGAATATGACACAGGTGTGCTGTTGAGAAAAGCACAGGATGTGGACTTGTGATCGGTGAGGTTTCCTGCTCTATCTGAGTTGTTGTATGCTTTAGGGTGAGGTTAGAGCGGGAGATTGGAAGTTCGAATGATATGGTGCCATTAATGTAGCGAAGGATGCTTTTGAGTTGATGAAAATCGGATTGAGTTGGAGCCTGCATATGTTGAGAGGCAAGGTTGATATCTTCGCTTCACAGTAATGTGTCTAGATCGTCAAGAGATAATGGTTGTAGATTTTTACGTATTAATGTTTTGAAGGCATGATAGGTGGAGGGCAATCAATTGAGGGTGTGGTGTATGATGTCCTCTGGGTTGATTGAGGCGTTGGTGGCTGCTAAGGTATCAACCTTAGCTTTGATTTCGAATAAGCATTGGGTCATAGGTTTGCTCAACATGTTGAGATTGTGGAGTTCGTTTCTCAGCTGGATGATTCTAGGCCGGTTGGAAGATTGAAGATAGCGTTCAATCGTTGTCCAGATGTCTTGACAAGTGTCGAGAGGGAGGACATATGGTCAAATTGATGGAGAGATAATAGAGAAGAGAGTCACTCTTAGGTTTTGGTCTATTAACATTTTTTGGGTGAAATTAGGATTGGTAGATACTTGCCGGGCAGGGGCAGGTATCATCGAGGAAACTGTCATATCAATTTGCTCGAATAGCTTGAGTACCCGTGCCTTCCAAGTTGGATGGTTATCTACAACAAGTTGAGTGGAGACTAGCCTCTGGATGTTGCTCAAAATAAACTTCAGCTGGTTGGGGATCGAGTTGTGACTTTTTAAATTCGTTTGCTGGTTTGTAGGTTGGTCGTCAGAGGAAGCACTGGAGGAAGAGGATGCCATGCCGGTCGAGGGAGAGAAGATGCCGTGAGTCTATAGATGCTCTGGTACCATGTAGAACGTCGAAGGAACCAGAGAGGCACAGAGGAATTCACAGCTTTTCATTAATCTACAGCCTATTTGCTTTCGGTGCAGTAAAAAGAGGAGATTTGGGAGGATATCAGATGAGGGGCCGAGATCATTCTATTAAGCTTGGGCAGTCCAAAAATGTTGTAGTACAGGTTGCAAGTGAAGGTGTGGAGCAGGAATATGCAGTGGTATTCATTACAAAAATCACACAATCAGAGAACACGTGTCACGATCTTTAAGAGTGACCATATAAATAAAATTCTCATGCAACTTAAAAATTCAATAATGTAGTATTTGAGTAAAACCAAGAACAAAAGTTTCAATATCTCACTTTAGATTGAGGCTCATAGAATTGTTGTGGCTTTTCTTCCATGAAACATGTTTACAAACACAATGACACAACAAGACAAAGGTGAGACAACATAACTATAAAAAGATTGGACATGGCACTAGATGGACATAATCTTGTATTGTATAAATTATGTAATTTTGAGCATCTTTGATACACGGCTTGAGCATAGTTGATGGAAATTCAACTATGGTTCTTATTTGTGAAATTTACATATATGCCCGCACGATTCTTATGCATTTACAGATCTAACGCCTTGATATTATAAATTTATGCATGAAAATGTGTTTCACTTTTAAACATCAAGTGATAGTGGTAATGTTTGAGTATTATGTATGTAAATATGAAAGTTTAACCGTTAGATATGCAAATATATAAGAATTGGGTTGTATTTATGCAAATGCCCCCTTATTTTTGTCCTCCTTATGATACTCTTGACATATCCAGGAGATTATTTTCATCTGGATTCTACAACATCAGTTATCAAAATCTATATTAAGGTTTTGAGATTTTGCAGAAACATTTGAATTATTATTCTAAGTTTTTTTCACCTTTGTAACTGCAGGAGACTCCATCCAGCCGTATATTTATTGACACTTGCATACAGAACCCTAGATCTGGAAGATGAAAAAAGGAAAAAGAGAACTGTAAGAGATTTTCTGGAACCAAAAATGCAGAATATCCTTCGCTGGTGCAGAAGGTTTATATAATGAAAGACATTTGAAGCTCTGGTGAGTATATACTAGGAAGAAAATTTCGCGTACGTTATCCGTACGCGAGCTACGTACAGATGACAGACACGATACACCGGCCAAAAAAAAACACCTCGCCGGTGTATCGCGTCTGTACGTAGCTTGCGTACGGACGACGTACACAAAATTTTCTCCATTTACATACAGACCACAAATCTATTTAACACGCGTATTTATATGCATACTGCTCAAATCATTAATCTAACATAAACAAATAGCGCAATTACTATCTTTTTAGAAGTGAAATACATCGTCTTCAATCGTAGGTTCATGACATCAATGTGTTATAAATATAAATATCAATGTTTGGGATGATAGATATGTAAAATCATAAGAATAATGTGATGTGTATGTAAATTTCTCTAGAATAAAATATGTTGAGATTGGTAGATATTACCATCCATGAAATCTGCAATTTTTCTATATAAACAATAAAATTTAAACTCTTCAAATCTATCCTTGAGGCCTCACAAGGCAAACACAATGCAAAAGAAGATGGTAAATTTACATACATGCCACATAATTTTTATGTATTTACATATTTAATGCTTAAGCATGTTTACATTTATATTTTGGTGTCATAATCTTATGCATTGAAAGGTGTATTTTAATATTCAAAAGTTAATAATAGTAATAATTTTTTATTTATTATTAAAAGGTTAAATATTATGAAGGTAAATATGAAAGTATCTATCTTAAAAATGTAAATTCATAAGAATTGTGCGGTATGTATGTAAATACATTGAAGACGAAATAATCACCACCAATTCGTTAGCGGTGTGCATTATTTGTTCAAAATAGAAAAATTGAACCAAACTGATGAAACTGCGTTCGAGTTTTTACACTAAATGTAGGCCATGGGTCGACCAACGCAGACGGCCCGCGGGCCGCGTTTCAGGATAAACAGCTTATCCTGAAACACACAAGCTGCCCTAAACGGACTCTAAGCGTTTATAGAACTTCTACCTCTCATCTTTATTATTCAAATTATCACTCAATTATTTAAAATGCACATAAATTTATATCCTCGTTTTTTATTTTATTCAAATTAGCAACCGTTTAATATTGGCATAAATATATGAATTTAATAAAAAGAATATATGAGTCTATACATATGTTTATAATTTTCATGATTAATATGGATGTATTAATGTAATTCTCTTTATTTTCAATACATAATAATGAAAGTTAAATATACACAACAACAATAACAACAAGTCTTTATCTCACTAAGTGGGGTTGGCTCGATGAATCCTTTTTCTCCATTGTGTCCTATTGAATGTCATATTTTCATTCATCTAATAGATTAAGATCATTTTTTTATACAATATGCCCCAGTTTTTTTAGGTCTATATTTATCTTTCTTAACAAAAGATAAATTTAAAACATCGATTCTCCTAATTGGTTCATCAGATGGTGAACATTTAATGTGACCAAACTAACTAAGGTACCTCTGCATATTCTTAACACAAGCTAAATTTAAAACATCTATTCTCCTAAACATCTATTCTCCTAATTTTCTCCTAATTGGATCATCAGATGGTGGACATTTAATGTGACCAAACCATCTAAGATGATTTTTTCTAATCTTGTCAGCCAATGGAGCTACTCCAATCCTATCACAAATATATTAATTTCGCATTTTGTCTTTTAAATGTAAAACCACTCATCCACCTATAAATTTTCATCTCAACAATACTTAACTTTGTTTTATGCTTCTATTTTAAAGACCAACATTTGGGGGCAATTGAACATGACAAAGCTAGCCACCAACTTGTAAAATTTTCTTTAGTTTAAGTGGTACTCTTCCATCTCACAATAAGCCCCGAGCATTCCTCTACTTCAACGATCATCTAAAAGTTTAAGTATATCATTTAAAAATATATGCTTATTTTTAATTTGACAAACATAAAAAAGAGTTTAACTAAATTTTGAAAAATATTTATTTTATTTAAAAATACATATAATATATAAAAATTAATTATAATTTATATTACACTCAATAAAAAACATCTAATAAAATGTATATAATTATCCCTACAATAATATGTAGGAAAATTCACATATATTCTAACTCTTTTATTTTCTCTTCGTGTCGCCTAGACTTACCCGGCTTGCGTCTGGAGTCTGGACGGAGTCCAGACGCAATATTTTTCTCAGGCGACATTTTTAGTAAAAATTAAAGCTTAGGTGTTAATGTGTAAATACATTGGAGTTGAGTGGTATATATGCAAATCTTTAAAAAAAATAAAGAAAGTGTAATTGGCATTAAAACCTTTTATGGGACTCGATGGGCAAATTTCCTATAATAAAAAAAATCTGATAAATTATGAATAAATTTATATGAAGCATTTCAAATGATTTATTTCATTAAAGGATGATTTCAAATCATATGAATAAATGGTTAAGTCTCTTTGGGACACCTGCAGTTTATTAAAAAATAAATGTGAAGCTGTTAAATAATAATCTGATGTTAAAAAAACAGCGGTGGTTATTACAATTTTTTTTTTTTTTTAAAGTCAGACTGTAGCTAAAAAACTACCTCTGCACTAGCCATGAGTGCTGGGAAAACGAAGGTTTAAACGACAACTTTTTGAAAAAGCTATCAAATGCAGTTTACCCAAACCCGCAGTGCCCATCGCACCGCCGCTCCAAACAGACCCTTAATCTATTACTCTATAAAACGGATAATGATGAATGATTTTATATAAAAATTTTAACAAAAAAATTCTTATGATGTAAGGTAAAATATTTATGATATTTTGGAGAAGCAATATGGTGAATATGTTGGTTCAAATTCAACTCATTTATTGCAAAAAAATAAATAAATAAATAAAAAAAATAATTCAATTCTTTTATTATAATAATTAAAATATTTTTGTTTTGATCAATATTACCTAAAAATGATGTGTTTTAAGTCAATAATTAATTTCAGCTAAATTTGACCGACTCAAATCCCTAATAATAATTTTGGGTCTGCAAAAATTTGACCCGATATCTAATAATATTCCTTAAATATTATTTTTTTTCCTAAGAGGAATTAGGAAAGAATGCAGCTCTTGTAATTGAAGGATTTGTTGGTTTATACTGAAGGTATGTACATAAAAAAAGCTCGATATTTTTGAACAGCTTGTATTCGAATTTTTTGTTAACTGAGCGAGCTGAACACGAATAGTTAAATTATAAGCAAATTGAACACGAACAATACTTTGTTCGGTCGTGTTGAGCTTGTTTTAATTTGAAATAATATATATATATATATATAGACACACACACACACACAAACACACCTCTAACAAATCTCCATCATATGACACATGTTGAAGTAACCTTTTGCGCAAGACATGTTCAAACTTTGATAAAAAATCATTCAGAACTCTAATTTCAGCAAAACTTGTAGTCAAATAATCGGCTCGATGAGATGGACCTGATGGTACCAATATTAATCTATTCTAAACAAAATTGAGCCTTGATCAAGCCATTAAACAATATTTGGAAGTTTTCGGGACACATTTAGCAGGTCAAACGGATGTTGAATCCAGTGAGTTCATAGTGGAATCGAGCGTCTTAATGAAACGAATCCAACGAGCTCAAAATCGCTCAATTCCGACATCATTAAGACACTCAAATGCCATTGGAAGTCAAGCCCAAGAGACAAGACTCGATGGGAAGATACAGTATCCCTGAACATCGAGCCCAAGAGGTAAGACTCAATGAGAAACTATCAAGCCCCTAGAAGTTGAACCGAAGAGCCAAGACTCGTTAGGAAGATATGACGCTTCTGGAAGTCAAGCCCAAGAAGCAAGACACGAGGGAAAACTACCATGCCCCTGAAAAACGAACCTAAGAGACAAGTCTCGATGAGAAGCTAGTAGTAGACATGATCATCGCTAGAAAGACTCTATAAGAATAAGTGGTTGATAGAGTTTTTACTCAAAGACCTCAGAATAATAGAAGTCTTATAAGACATAAGTACATCAAAGACCTCACAAAGCTAGAAGTCTCAGAAGACATAAGTACATCAAATGCCTCAGAAGGCTGGAAGCCTTTGATAACACAAGTACATTAAAGGCCTCAGAATGCTACAAACCTTAAGAGACATAGGTACATTAAAGACCTGAAAGAGCTACACAGAGATGCATCAAAGACCTCAGAATGCTACACTTCAAAGCGTGATGAAATGCCCCTAAATTTTACTTTGGAGATTGAGATTTTTTATGTTTTAGGTTTAGCCATTATGGGTTCCTTTGTGTTATCCTTAATAAATTTATATATTTTAATAGATGTGGATTATGTTTTAAAATGTATTGAGACGGCGAATCTCCCAAATTATGATGCTCAAAGTTTAGCTAAATTCTTAAATAAGAATATAAAAATGAGATGCTTAGAGTGATCATTAGTGATGGGGAAGCCACTTTAGGAATAGAAAAATTGAGATATTAGTTATTAAGTATGAAATTAAGCATAAGATTGACATATCATATCATTTGCAAATGAGTGATTTAGCAGAAGTATTTAACAGGAAATCAAAAGGAATTTAGAGAAAACCTCAATCCTAATAGGAAGGATTGTCCTTCGAGATTAGATGATGCATTATGAACTTATAGGACTGCTTATAAAACACATATCAAAATGTCCCAATACAGGCTCATATTTGACAAAACTTGTCATTCACTAATAAAATTAGAACATAAAGCTTATTGAGCTGTTAAGGAATTTAATTATAATATGAAAGAAGCCGTTAAGAAAATATTGTTGCAGTTAAATGAACTCGACAGAATTAGACAAAGAATCTTATAAAAATACTAAGTTTTATAAAGAGAAAATGAAAAAGTTGAATGATCGAAAGATTCTTACGAATGATTTTGAGATTAGATAATGCATCATGGGCTTATATGTCATTCTCAATAATAATTTATAGTATATAAATTATTTCGGAGAATATTGTGATTACTCTCTTAAGTCAATCATAATGTGAATTTAATAGTGTATTATATGCCCTTAAAAGAGTGATTTCTTTGTTTAATCCTAATCAGTGAAAAAACCTTTTTATTTTATGAAACTTAAGTTCTTATCTCATATTATTTTTGACTTGATCACGAAACTTACATGAATTACTTTTAATATTCATGAAATTTGAATTAAAGTTTAAGTTTATCAAAATTTTATTAGATGAACTCAATTTAACTTTTAGATAATAAAAATAATTCAAATTATTAATAGCTTAATGCCACGGATAAATAGTCTCACATCGGCTAAGTGTAGGGCCAAAAAACAGTATGTGACATTAGGGAGCATATATAGTAAGGGTAATATCAACTAATTTTCATTAAAATTTAAATTTTTAGTATGTGGAATAAATAATATTCATTATAATCATTATCACTTGTTTATTTACATGATTTTATTAATTTAATATTCAAAATTGATATGACTAATTTTTAATTCGATCAATTTTGCAAAAGCAAAATTCAAATCGATAGCTTAGATTCAAAAAAGAAATTAAAACTATATCTAATGAAATTTAAGATAGTACTACGTATCTTGACATGTTGATTGACATCTATGGTATAAGTCCCATCAGGTTGATGGTTCGAATCTCTTCTGACACAGTTGACCTTAAGTAGGTGTTGCTAGAATTATTAGACGCTGGAAGTAGGGGTGTAAACGAGCCGAACACAAGCGAGCTCAGGCTCAACTCGTGTTGTCCTCGTTTATATTTTGAGCTCAAAAAGTGTGTTCGTGTTTGACTCGTTTGCTTAGCAATCCGAATACAAGCCGTTCACGAACAAAGAGTCGTTTTGACAACCTTAATCGGTAGCCATAAGATGTTAAGGATTAGGGCAAGATTTAAAAATTATTATTTATATTAAAACATCATTTGAATCTAATTTAATAATTTTTATTTTATTTTCTTAATTAATACTTATAATTGTATATATATATAATCGAAATACTAATTGATTAGTAGTATTTCGAGCCAAAACGAGCCGAACACGAACAAACAAATCTTTATTCGTGTTGTTCGTGTTCGGTTCGTTAACTTAGCGAACGAGCCGAACACGAGCTTCTTAGCGAGCAGAACACGACCTATTTGCGAACAACGACCCGTTTTGACAGTCCTAGCTAGAAGCTCGTATAATAGCCTCTAGTCATTCTCTTGTAGAAAAAAAAAAAAAAAGTGAAACATAAAAGACAAATATAAAAAATAAAAATAAAAATAAAATAAAGAGTAAATATTATTTTGTTTCCAATTATAAAATTTAAAATAATATTTAACATATATTCATTTGAGTTAATTAAATCAACACTCATAGAAAAGAACTGCTGGGACATGTTTAATGGCTAAGGATTTTAATCAAAAGCA
Source organism: Phalaenopsis equestris (assembly GCF_001263595.1). NCBI lineage: Eukaryota > Viridiplantae > Streptophyta > Magnoliopsida > Asparagales > Orchidaceae > Phalaenopsis > Phalaenopsis equestris. The sequence goes on from NW_018165240.1 coordinate 564,994, forward strand.
CAAAAAAATAAAAAATAAAAATAAAAATAACTCTAAATTCCAACGGATCACTCATTCATTTAAAACAAAAAATTACAAAAATAAATAAATGATCTCGAATGATATCTCTTCCAGAACATCATAGAACGATGATAGTGTAAAAATAACTTCTGATTATTTAAAATAAAATTCTAATAATTCTATCTGAAAATTATTAGAACCATAATTTAGAAAATTCATGAATTATTTTGATATAACTATAAATTTTGTGACTAAAATAATCCCATATAATAATCATGAACTATATTGTCATACTCAAATCCTAGAACAATAAATTAGCGAACTGTTCAGCCAAAACCTAATGCAGAAATCCCGATGATCAATGGAAAAAAAGATCAATTATGAAAATTGCAGCCATGCAGATTATACTTTTGGTATTAAATTATCACTTTGATTCAGTATTATTTCATCTTAATTTAAACATGAAATAATAGTTAAAAAAAATTACCAAATAATTCAATAAAAAAATCGCTAAACCGTGAGAAAGAAACGGGGCTTCTTCAATGGAAAGGAACCCCGCACCTCTTCCTCCTCTTCCAAGCACCGCCAGCCCGCACCTCCGGCGAACTCCGCCGCGGCGGGTAAGTTCAGATCAAACCCTAACCCCCTTCCGCATCCCCCGATCGCAGATCCAGTACCCGCAGCACTTCCGATCGTCCCATCGTAGTGCCTTCGCTTATGTCCCCCAAGCGCCTGACCCGTCGAAAACGATCTAAAACAAATCAAGCACTGATGACCTCTCCCGCCGGCGATCAAAACTGCCGATCCACCGGAGATCCGATCATCGGCTGGGGGTGAGAGGG
>NW_018165240.1:565890-566359 GCF_001263595.1 Phalaenopsis equestris
GCAGGAATGACCGATATTCTGCTCGGAGGTGGTGCGAGAGAGCATGAGGAGACATTGGGCGATGTACTGATCTTCGGATGATGAAGGATAGTCCGATAACTGGTGGTTGCGCTTGGATCGCTTCCTCTTGTTCAAGCGATTGAATGGGAGGATTGTGTCCGTGCTCGCCGGAGATGGAGGGGAATCGGTTGATTTTGGTTGCAGAGATTCGACGGCCATCGAAACCGTAAGGGGGGAGGGGAGAAGAAGGATCTGGAAGATTTATTGAGGAAGTGGAGTGGTGAGTGAGCGCCTCGAGTTAGTATTTATAGCCATCGCGTAGGGAAGCCCGGCTCAAAATCAAAGCAAGCATAAATTTATATTTTGCATTTAAAAATATATAATTAGCTAATTCATCTACATATTGCATAATTCTTATATATTTGCTTATCCAATAATTAAATTTAATATTTAAGATGTATTTATATAT
>NW_018165240.1:566567-569733 GCF_001263595.1 Phalaenopsis equestris
TATATATATATATATATAAAGGAATGACCGAATGCTATTATACGAGCTTCGATCATTTCTCATGCGCCTAAGAATCGAGGGGAATCGAATACCAGACTAGAGTGGACTTACAACTGACAAGCAGATGTCAAACCAACTGATCTATCGGTTCACCCTCTGAACAGAACTTGCAGTTCACAGGCATTTACATATATAAAACTCAATTTTATGTATTTTACATATATAACACACTCTATTTCTTACATTTATACCCCCAAATCACTTAGATCCCATAAAAAATTCTTTCTGAAGTTCACTTTAAATACATACCACTTAATTTTATTTATTTAGACATCTAACTCCTAAATTCCTTTTATTTACATTTATACCATCAAAATGATGAAAAAATATTACATCAGGCGTGCGGAGTTCAATGAAATCACGCCACAGGGGAATATTCCCAATAACACAGACAACACATGAGAATATTCCCCTTAGTGTTATTCAGGTGTTATTGTGTGTTATTCATATGTTATTGTATTCTAGAAATATTCCTAGTGATAATAACACAATAACACTTGAATAACATACAATAACACCTGAATAACACAGAGGAATATTCCCGTGTTACCGGCCCGTTTTTTTTTCTTACCTTCACGTGTGTGGCGTGATTTCATTGGACTCCGCACGTAACTCTACGTGCGGAGTCCTTATGTAATATTTTTTTCCAAAATGATATATGTTAAAATTAAATTTAAGGAGTAAACATGCCTCCTGTTAATTTACAAAAAGATCCATCAGAATAGTGATATTTGCAAACAGTGTACATTAGAGAGAGAGAGAGAGAGAGAGAGACGGCTGGCGGTGGGAAGAAAACGTGGAAGAAGTAAGAAAAGTGTGAGTGGTGCGAGATAGTCAACGGTCAGAATTCAACAGTTTTCAAAAGAGCAATTTATGCCATTTGTCGCCATCTCAAAGATTCCAAAATTTCATCCATAACCCTAAGACCCGTTTCTCTTAAAATATTTTCTTACAATTTTTTTTTTGCTGATAAATTAGAAAATTGCAATCAGATCGTGCGGTTCTGATAGGAAGGGGCGGGAAAGCACGGGGGTTGTGCTTTGCCGGCTGTTGCCTTTACCGCGAGTCACTGTCGCACCGGTTGACGTGAGTTGAATTCGTTTTTTGTCATTTCAGTGTGATAGGTATTATTATTTTGGGAAATTTACATAAATGCCACTGGGGCTGTCAATTTGGCTCGTTGTTCTTGAACTGCTCGTGTTCGGCTCGTTAAGCATCTCGTGTTCGGCTCGTTCGTTAAGCCTAAAGAGCCGAACACGAACAAATTTTCAAGCTCGAAATGTAAACGAGGGCCCACAACAACAAACAAAAGTAGCTCGCGTGCGCGGCTCGAAAAAAAATTATATAACTTTTTATATAACAATATATTACATATATTATTTGTATAATAATATATTATATATATTTATGTGTAAATTTAAATTATAACACCTCATGTGACAATGTGATTAATGTCTTCTTTTGTATATATTTGATCCAGGTTTGAATCCCACACTTTACATTTATTTTTCTCAATTTTAGTTTAACGAGCTAATTTCGAGCCGAACACGAACACGGATATTTAAATCGAGTCGAACAAGAACACACTGTTCACGAGCCGATTTCGAACATGAGCCGATTTCGAACACGAGTTATTTCGAACGAGCCGAACACGAGCCAAGCCTGAGCCCGCTCAAGCTCGGCTCGTTTACAACCCTAAATGCCACACAATTATGTATTTTGAGACATTATTGCATCAGGAGTTTTGATGCAGTTTAGTATCATGACTCTAACTATGATTTGTCACGTGTACAGACAGACACCCAATTTAATACATGGGTGGGTCAATCTGTACACATGAAAAATTGTATTTCATTTTTAAAAAGATAGAGATGATGATATTTTTGATGTGATATTAAATACTTGAGTGGTGTGCGTGTAAATATGAATGTCTAGGGTGTGGCATGTGTGGTACTTGATCTATAAATTAGAAAACTGATTCAACTCACATTCGTATGGCTCGACCTCAAGCCCTGAGCAAGGCGGCTAGATCTTTACCTGTAAAAAAAAACATAAAAAATCATTTAATTTTTTTTTTATTATTTTAAAATTTTCTCCATGTTATATTTGAAAAATATTTGAAGGGAATGTAGAATTATTGGTTAAATGTATACTTTTCTTAATGCATGAATGTGAAATATATTGAGTCCATGCCTTCAATTAATATGAAGTTGATTAAAGTCATTTGCTCCTATATAATTTTTATTTGACTTTAGAAAAATAGCCCCATATTAACAACATGGCCTTTTTCCCCTTGCGTATCTACCGATGGATCGCATCAAGATTCACGCAATTGTTTTCAATATTAAGGTTATGATGATCAAATTTTGACTGAGATGAGCTTAATAAATCGGCACATCACACTTCTAGTGTATGAAATTTACAGTGAACCACAATCTTTTTTTGGATTTACATATCCCAACATCTAAAATTTAATGGTTATATTTGTAAACATTTAGGTGCTATAAGCATGCTCATATAAAAAAGTGCATTTGACGTTTAACAACAACAATAACAACAACAACAACAACAAAGCCTTAATCCCACTACGTGGAGTCGGCTACATGAATCATTTTTTCTCCATTGCGTCCTATTTAGTGCCATATTTTCAATTAGTTCAAAACGTTTTAGGCGATTTTAAAATATGAACATTGCCGTTGCCGGTCCTAAGCCCAGATGTGAGAAGTGAAGGGTTGCATTAGTTAGTCGACAGTCAGCGTAAAACTTATAGAAAAAAAATCATCCATTTGACGTTCAATAAGTTTGTAAAAATTGCGTTTTTTTTTCAGGCGATGTTAAAATTTCCAATATCGAGGTGTAAATATTAAAATTTTAAGTATTAGATATGTAAACTCATATAAAAATTATACGGTATGTACGTAAATGCTTCTATATTTAAACAATTTAAAATTATACTTCATATATAAATTCAAAATTAATGAACATATTTGTTGTATAATGTATATCCAAATAAAAAGATTTTAAGAAATTTATATTTAATCAGCCCAACAAATATCATTTGAAATAGACAATTGTCCACTTTTGAATACAATTCATATATATATAT
>NW_018165240.1:569904-587617 GCF_001263595.1 Phalaenopsis equestris
ATATATATATAATATATATAATACCAGAGTTGGTCAAATAAAAGAAAAAGGTGAAAAGGACAAATTTTGAGCAAGTCAAATTGGATTTTTAAGCTCACTGATCGTCTCTCTGTCTCCAACTGTGCTGTTGCTGTATAATTAAGGAAGAAAAATGGCTCCGAATATTGAAATTAAATGTTTAGTTAAAATGAGTTTTACAGGCGAAAAATTATTCCGTGCGGACACCGCATGCAGAGATGCATGTGGTGTACGATCTCCACCGTCCATCATGGGTTCAGGGAGATTTTTTTTTTTTGTTTTTTTTTAAAAATTTGAAAGTGGGTTCCACCAAACCCGTGATGAAGGGTGGAGATCGGACAACGCATGCATCTTTGCATGCGGTGTCCGCACGGAATAATTTTTCTTTACAGACATACCATACAGTTCTTATTAATTTACATATCTAGCACTGAAAATTCAATATTTGTACCAGTAATGCATGTTGGCTTTTAATTAGTTAATAATAATGATATTTTATTAAAAAAAGTTTACATAATTCTCACACTTAAAATTTCATATTTACACATATATCACTTTGATACTTTAAGTTTTGTGTATGAAAACATATATTTCACATTTAAAAAGTCATAATAGTGCTAATTTTGGGATATTAAGGATTTGAGTGCTATATGTGTAAATATGAAGGTTTAGGTTTGAGATATGTAAATACATAAGAATTGTGTTCTATGTATCTAAATACCTCTACTTTTATGTGGTGTTACAATTTTGAGTGTTATATATTAATATGAAAGTTTAAGCGTTAGGACGAGACAAAACACAAGAATTGCTTAGCATGTATGTAAGTTCAAGTCCAAAAGATATTTTTTGAAAGCTTTGTATACATACTACTCAATTCTTATGTAGGGCTGTCAAAACGGCTCGCTATTCGCTAATAGCTTGTGTTCAGCTCGTTAAGAAACTCGTGCTCGGCTTGTTCGCTAAGTTAACAAACCAAACATGAACAACACAAACAAATATTTGTTTATTCATGCTCGACTTGTTTTGACTCGAAATACTCGTGTTTGATTCGTTCGATAAGTAAATGAGACGAACGAGAACAAATTTTTTTAGTTCGGTTAGTTAAACGAATCAAACATGAACAGTGATGCGTTCGTTCGTGTTCGAATCATTATTGTTAGAAATATAAAATAATTTAAAATAATTATATATTAAAAAATTTTGATATTTAAAAAAAAAATAAATTTTATAAATTATAATATATAATAAATTAATAATAATAATATATTAATGTACTATATTAATAATATACTAATATATATTATATATTTATATAACTAATATAATATATTATTTATACATTAATATTAGAGATGTCAAACTAGCTCGTTCGTTAAGAAACGAACACGAACAGTGACTTCACGAACAATTTCAAACACAAGCTTATTTCAAACATTTCAAACAAACTTATTTCAAACAAACTAAATTTAAAACGAACCGAACACGAACACAAGCTCTGTTCGTTCGTGTCCGGTTTGTTTAGACCCCCTAGTAAGGTGTTAGCTATGCAATTGCATAAGAATTGAGTGGTATGTATGTAAAACTTCCTAAATAATAAATGAATGAATCATTTATATTCAACTCTTAAATGAAAAGCTTTCTAAAGTGAAATAATAAGAATTAGCTTAAAAAATAAAATGAAATAAATTTATGCATGTAATAATAATAATAATAATAATAATAATAATAATAATAATAAGATCTGGAATGCAGACGGGGAATAATAATCATACAACAAGAAACAAAAATTAGAATCGAACACTTCATCACAATCAGTGAGGATATGTGAGAAGCTGTGTATGAATTAGCATACCGTAGTTGATTCAGGTCAAGCTCCGTTCACAAGAACAAAAAGCGGTCTCTCTCCTAATTTCTCCCGACCCTGCAGCAATTATAACAATAAGGGGAATTTACGTGCATACCACTTAATTACATATATTTAATTCTAATAAATTTAGATCATTTTTTATACAATATGCATAAGTCTTTCTACGTCTACCTCTGTCATTCTTAACATAAGTAGAATCTAAAACAGATGTGTTCCTAACCGGATCATCAGATGGTCGACGTTTATTGCGACCAAACCATCTAAGACGACTCTTTCTAAGTTTGTCCGCCACAGGAGCTACACCAACCCTATGACAGCTACACCAACCCTATGCCTATGACGGATATATTCATTTCACATTTTGTCTTTAAGTGTAAAGTCACTCATCCACTTAAGCATTCTCATCTTGGCAACACTTAATTTTATGCTTCTCTTTTCAAGGCCAACATTTTGCGCCATAGAGCATTGCAGGTCTCACAACCATCTTATAAAAATTTCTTTCAATCTAAGCGACACTTTTCTATCACACAATATGCCCGAAACATTCCTCCACTTCAACCAACTAACTTGATATCTAGTAATAACATCCCATCTATATCTATATCACCATCACTTTGAAGCTTTGAAGAATAGACTCGAGATATCTAAAGTGTTCACACCTTTTGATAATTTGATCACTCATAGTTACAACCCTGTTACCAGAGCTACTACTACTAAAATTACATTCCATGTATTCAGTTTTAGTTCTACTCAAGCGAAGGCCTTTAGACTTCAATTTAAACCTCTATAAATCAAGTTTTTTCTGAGTTTTTTCTCTAGCCTTATCCACAAGAAGGATATCATCAGCGAAAAGCTTACACTAAGGTACATCCTCCTGTAAGTGTTTAGTAAGAGCATCTATAACTAAAGCAAAAATATATAGGCTTAAAGTTGGTCCCTGATGTAATCCAACTGAAATAGGAAAATAATTGGTCAATCCGCCTGTTCAAACACAAGTAACAACTCTAGTATACATATCTTTAATGACTTGAATATGAGTCATATCAACATCTTTCTTTCTAGAACTCTCCAAAGAATATCTCTTAGAACCTTATTATAAGCTTTTTCTAAATCAATAAAAATCATATGTAAATCCTCCTTATTCTCTTCGTACTTCTCTATCAAACCTATCAATAAATCTATAGCTTCCATAGTAGACTTGCCCGGTATAAATCCAAACTGATTATGAGAAATCTTTGTAATACGTCTTAACTTATGTTCAATTACCATCTCCCATAATTTTAAAGTATGACACATCAACTTAATTACTCTACAATTTACACACTCTCATGTAAATGCCTCAAATTAAAATTTACACAGTACCAAGTAACTTAACAAAACAATGTAATGCATAAAGATATTTGTTGGGAAATTACAACAAAATAGTAAATTATCAAGACACAATTTGTGTTTTTGAGATGTTTCATATCACGTCATATTTTCAAATCACATAATAATGTATTTCATGCCATGGTTAAATATTGGAAGCTCTCCTTAAAAATGGGTCAGAATATTTGGACATAATTTTTTCTGTAAATACATTGTATGTTAAATTATGTTTGTTATAGAGATTTCTTCTTCCTCTTCTTCTCTTATTTTTTGAGTCACAATTTATGTCGCTTCCTCAAAATAGATGTCTAATTTTCCAAATTATAGTTCTGTCCCTGCCACTATTCTGTGCTGACACTTGGCAAAGAATATTAAAAAAAGGGGCGTTTACATACATACCACCTAATTCTTATTTATTTTCATATCTAACATCTAGTTTAATATATATATATATATATATATATATGTAAAAATTGAAGTTTATGTGTTCTACATGTAAATACATAGAAATTGAGTGTTATGTATGCAAATCTTCCTCAAAAATGAAGATATCTGCCAAACATATAAAGTTACCCCATAATTTAACAGATGGAGTTGTAGGATCCCAGTAGTTTGATTCATTTTGGAAGGTTGGATTCAATCCACATTCAAAATTGGTGTAATTTGAAAAATCACAATGGATTAAATTTAGAAAATGAAGATTTTCTTTTCACTAATTTTTAAGTGTGAAACTATATCCTAATTTTTGAAGGAATTTTGAGGAGATTTACAAAGCCAAGGTCTTAACAAACTTAATTTTTTTTATTAAAACAAGATATCAAACTTCAAAAAACCAAAATAGCACCAACATAAAATTTACAAAAGATAAAGTACTAGAGTGCTTCAATGTTGGCATCGTAAACCTAACAAAGCAGCAGCCCAAATAAGTTCAGATTACTGAGTTTCGTACAGAAAGTGAAGTAAATTGCTTACCTTCAGCTCTGGTAGCTCAATGACGCAAGCACATTCAACCACCTCTGCGCCGACACGTTCTGGAAGAACAATCAAATTGGAGTAAATTTCACCAATGCCATATAAACAGTGCATTAAAAAAGAGAAATTTATGTAGAACTGTGTGCTATGATGTAAATGCACCAAAGAAGGTAAATTTACATATTTGAGCATACAATTCTTATGTATTTACATATCTCACACCTAAACTTTTATATTTAAGTACATAACACTTTGGTGCTTTAAATGGATGCATGAAAAGGTGTATTGCACTTTTAAAAGTGATAGTACCTTTTTTTTTTGAAATGGTATAATAGTAACATTTTTTACGTGATATTACAAAGCTGAGTGCTATATGAGTAAATATGAAAGTTTAGGTGGGAGATCTGTAAATACATAAGAATTGTGTGCTATTTATGTAAAAATAACAGGATTGTGCATTACATTCATATCAATTTTATGAATAACATAGATTTCCCACAGACTACTGCAGAAATGTGATTCCTAAAATCTGCTCATCTTTCTCAAGTTATTAGCTTTCACCATTTCATTATCATTATCAGCAGACTTATCTCTTCTATTTGGGTTCCGCAATCTTTACCATTTAAGCACTTCAAATATGAAAAGATAATATTCTATAAATTACACAGAATTGCCAAATGCTTAATAAAACAAAATTGCAGAGCGCAATAAAAATGGTAGAATATAAATACATAAGTCCCAAATAAACTTGTTAACATGACTGGAAACAGTGGCCAATCCTAACAAAATTCAGCTTGCAAATTCATCTTCTACATTCAAGATAATTAAACTTCAGCTGAGTTTTTGTTATTTCAAAACATGCTAACTTTGCCCTACCCATACCTTTCTTAAAAAGGCAACTACATCTACTTGTCCAAAGCCTAGGAGGGACAACAACTGGATATAAAATGAAAAAAAATTAATAATAATAATATTAACAAAATAAAATAAACAAGTATAGAAGCTGCAAGGTTTCTAGCGATGTATGCTCTTAAGTATGGATGCTATTAGACTTTATCTGATTTTAAGATTTGTTTAATTATTGGGTCTGTGGCAGAGAAGTCAGTCTTGTTGATAAACGCGCACAAAGCTTATGCAGTTCATTTAGCATTCAGTTGTTATAGAGGTGGTAACAGGCATACCCATTTAGCAGCATTTGCAATTTTGTTGAATCTAATTGCCAAAATCTAATTTAAGTGTCGCTGAGATGAGAATGTTTAGGTGGATGAGTGGCTTTACACTTAGAGATAAAATGTAAAACGAATATATCCGTGACAGGGTTGGCATAGCTCCGATGGCAGAAAAAATTAGATAGAGTCGTCATAGATGATTTGGTCACATTAAACATCGACCATCTGATGACCCAATTACTAGTATAGATGTTTTAGATTGGACTTATGTTAAGAAAGGTAGAGATATAACGAAAAAGACTTCGGCATGTTGTACAAAAAATTATCTTAATTTATTAGAATTAAATGAAAATATGACACTCAATAAAACGGAATGAAGAAAATTGATTTATGTAGCCGACTCCACTTAGTTGGATAAAGGCTTGTTGTTGTTGCTGTAATTGCTTAAATCAGCATATATTTGTAATTTCAATTGTATGGACTATGAGACAGCCAATTCTATAGATTGATGCTTCTAAGTATCAAAATCTAAGGCATGTAAAAGAAACTTGAGCTTAATAAAAAATGTTAGTACCCTTTAATCTGATGTGTGCTTCGTTGAATAATGATTTCTTCAAGTGTGGTGCAAGTGTGACTACCAATTTCTTAGGGAGGTCATTCTTTATATCAGCAGAGGTCTGAATTTTGTATTGTCGTATTTTATTTTTCCTATTTAATTTAAGCTTAATTTTGGTTGGGTCTTATAATTGCTGGAAAATTTTCAATGGTGAAAATTTATTTTTAGAAATTTCTCACAGAATTTTTTTATTCAATCCATCTTTAAATTATCATCTGGAAATAATCTTTTGTATAATGTAAACAGATAGTATTTACATAGTGAAATTTAACTAATAATTTGTTTCATTTCATTTGTATAGAATTCCAAGACCCGAAAGATTTAATACATCATAGAGACAGATGAAGAAAATCTTTTAGTGGCAAAGAAAATCATTACAAGTCCGCATGGATAACTATTTTAATAAATGACAATCAATGGAATTCTGGAAAAGGTGTGAAAATTAAATGTCCTAAATATCATATACAGATACATATGGTTATGCACTCCAGAATTGCTACACAGCTTAATTAAATCTCTATAAAGTAAATTTTAAATTAGATGAATCAATTTATAGAAAACACACATGAAAAAATCATAAATTTAGGGGTCGATTGGGATCACTTCTAATTTTTAATTTTTTATTGTTATATTATCTTGTTCCTATTTTTGTTTGACTAAAACATAGTTGATATTTTACAATATGTTGAGTTACTTTTAAAAATACACGACAATTTTTAAATACTTAAAATATTTTAAAAAATAAGTTAATTTGTTTTTCATATATATATATGTTAAAAATGCATTAAACAAAAAAGTTTTTAAAATAAAAGCAAAAATAAAAAAATAAAAGTGAACAAGCCCTTAGAAAATTGGCATTTGGCAAAGCTTGAGAGAAAAAAGGATCAAGCTAGAGGTCAAATTCAAAGGGAAAAATCTTTTTGCAAGAAACGAACGTGTTGGAAACATAGTCCAACACAGTTTTATTTCTTCAAGTTAATGGCCATAAAATAAATATTATGTCTGTCCTGCCGGTGGAATTGTAGAAGAAAAAAATTGAAGTATAGAAAGGCACCGGCAACGCATAAAAATGCATAATATGAAAGACTTGCACGCCAAATTTCCACAAGTACATCTACTTGCAAATAACAAGAAAGCACTACAGTTACAATTGTATTTCATCATGATCGTGTATATTTATAAGTTTCATTTACACATCTACAGTTGCAAAGCTAATTACCACATGGGCTAGAATTATCAGTAAATGATTTTTAATAAGCATATGGTCAATATAATTGTCCTACATTATTTTGAAAATTTTTCACACCGCAACAGACATCCAGAATATAATTTTTTACTAGGCTAAAAAAGGTCATTTGTATAAATTAGACACCAAAGAGTGCTTTCGCCCAAAAAATGCAGATGCTGCTTAGCATGATATTGAAAATATTAAGGAAGATTTACATACGTACCACTCAATTCCTATGTATTTACATATCTACCACCAAAACTTCAATTTTACATGCATGCCACCTTACCTAGACACCAAAGACATCCAGAATATAATTTTTACTAGGCTAAAAAAGGTCATTTGTATAAATTAGATACCACAGACTGCTTTCGCCCAAAAAATGCAGATGCTGATTAGCATGATATTGAAAATATTAAGGAAGATTTACATACGTACCACTCAATTCCTATGTATTTACATATCTAACACCAAAACTTCAATTTTACATGCATGCCACCTTACCTATCCATTAAAAGGTGCATTTAACATTTTATAAGTTAAAATGGTGCTGTTTTTATGTGACATGAAATATTTGGGTGGTATTAATGTAAAAAAAGTAAAGTTTAGGTGTTAGATATATAAAACCATAGAAATTGGGTGGCATGTATGTAAATGCCCCAATATTAATGCATCTCAGAATGAAGATGGGTACAGTACCAAGTAGCTTGATTGCAGCACATAAGGTCCCTCCGGTTGCAATAAGATCATCAATTACAACAGCCCGATCATCAGGCTGAACGGCACCGACATGCATCTCGATTTTATCTGTGCCATATTCAAGTAAGTACTCCTCTGAAATGACTTCACCTGTGAAAAACATGAAAATGATAAAAAATTAGGTTAATTTTCCACATCATTAAGAGCCCTGAATTTAGAAGAATGGACGTCTTTAGTAAAATAAGACTAGTTCCATGTTGGTTCATATAAGATGAACCAAAACTAGAAGCTCTCCATCAAAATTTCAAAACAGTAAGTTTCGGAAAAACAGAAGGATTTCTTTAAATTTTGTGACATGATTTTTGAATGAGCATATCTAAATTTTATTTAAATGTGGCGATCAAACTATAGTGAATCATTGAAAACTCTAATGTATAAGATAAAGGGAAAATAGAATAAAGATTGAAAAGTAAATAAAAAAATCAAATAATTTAAACACCACCAAACAAGTCTTGCTTCATTGCTATGGCAAATAGCAGATCCAAAACTGCATCAAGGTTGAAATTTTATGTAATCCATAAAGAAAGGCAAAGCAACCTCTTTGTTGACATCCGTTACTGTTTCAATAGTTGAATCAAGTAGATGTTTGAAGGACGAATGTCCAAAAATATGAAGCAGCAATAATTAAACTTGAATAAGATCAACCACCGTCAAAATCATTCAAACATTCATAAAATAGATGACACCACGATACCGGTGTCAACCCAAACTATTAGATATCTAAATAATGTTGTTGAAACTCAAAAGTGATTACAAACAAAGACTCTTGAAATACGAAAATGACGACACAAATATAAAAGTCCCCCTAGGGAGAGAATCGACGGAGGTGGACTACATGTCGAGGTAGTGGAAAAGGAGCAGAGAGGCTTAACGGCAGTGAGGGGAAGGTGGTTGGGTGGCAGGGCAGCAAGCTGGAAGCAGTGGAGGGGCGGCAGCAAGCTGGAATTGGGTGGGGCTGGCTGAACAGCAAATGGGGGATTGCAGGAGGGTGTTGGGATGGCTGGGTCAGCCATGGCAGCAATAAGGAGGGCTGGAATCGCGGAAAGGCAATGCGTGGGCTGTCCTCGCGATGAAGACAGAAAGGAGAAGGGTTGGCAGGCGGACAGCAGTTTGGGAGGCGGACAGCAGTTTGGGAGGCGAAAATACTATTTTGTGTTTCTACTGTAATGTGGCTGTTTTCTGGTGTTTGCAGTAAATACTCCTACCAACTATCCTGCTACACCTAGCAGATCTCCACGCCTTTGGAATACAACCTCAGAGGTGTTTGCTTGCGTCATTAGTGCTTGCGTTGATATTTTCTGTTGCATTGTATTGTAACCCTATTTCCCTATTCATAAAAGTTTTCTTTTGTGTTTCTACTGTTTTCCCTACTAGTTCCTGTATCACTACTCATACTAGTTAAGGTATAGGTAAAAACTGTTTCAACAAAGCACATAAATGAACTCGACTTAGCAAAAGCGCAGGGGCACTTCAAAGAAAAAATGAGAAATTTATAGTGAAATACTTCCCTTACCGTACATCCATATATATATATATAAATTCTATAATGCTCCTAACAAATAAAATTAAAAGAGTGAAGCTTTTACCTGGTAACTTCTTTGGTTTTCTCAAAGGTACAAACTTTGCTCCAATAGCCAGCGCAATTGGCGGGCCAAAGATAAAGCCTCTTGCTTCAACACCTGCACACGTCCTATAATCACAATGCGGAAAAGTTGCACTAAATGGATGACACACAGCACTATTCACTGTGCAATTATGAGGAATTTAGAGCAATAAACTACTTGACACTATAAGTTCTAGAGTTTCTAATACAACTAAATGACCTAATTAATATAAATCACACAATTATATTGAAATTTGCGGTTGCAAAAAACCACTAATTAAAACAAACATTTGTTTTCTTCAAGGTAAAAAAAAAATCCACCACCAACTGAAATTTAAATAGTTTTTTGAAATAAAGAAATTCTTCGATAAATTTGAAGCCACCAAAAAACATAATTCAATTGGAATTCATATGCAAATTAGAAAACTAGTAAATAATTTTTCTAAAATCAATCATGCCAGAAAAAACTACAATCAAATTACAATGTTGATTAAGGGGAACAATGTAAGAATCAGCAAAAACAAAATCTAGCTCTGATACCAATACAAGTGGATGATTTCCAATGGACCTTGTTTGTCAAGCTTACATCGCACTCTAAGGGATCAACATCCAACCGAGCACATGAGAATAAAAGAAATAAAATAACAAGCATTTATCCCACTAAAAGGGGTTGCTTACATGAATCCTTTTTCTCCATAGTGTCCTATTAAGTGTTATAGTTTCATTTAATTCTAACAAACTAAGATCATTTATTACACAATATGCCGAAGTCTTTTTAAGTCTACCTCTACCTTTGTTAACATAAGTCAAATCTAAAACATCTACTCTCCTAACTGAGTCATCAGATATGACCAAACATCTAAGGAGACTGTAATCTTGTCTGCCATTGGAGTTCTCCAATGTGGGCTCCAAAAATTCAGGACCGCTCCTCGAGAGACTCTCTGCGTTTTATTTTATTTTTTATTAACTGAGAGAGTTTCAGAGAGTTTTTTAGAAGGCATGTTGGATTGCAGATAAGACACTACCTAGAGATTTCTCCCTCATTTTGCGATGACTTTTTGATATGGGGTTTAAGGTTTCCCATAGGCGTTGTAGCTAAGGCATTACCCAAAGATTTCTCTCTCATTTTGAGATGACTTTTTGATCTGGGGTTCAAGGTTTCCCATAGAAACAAGCCCCATAGTTAATTACCCTTCCCGAGAATGGGAGAGCACTGTCGATTAAGACTAATCCTTACGAATTGAATATTCAATATATAATAGCAACATACTTAAAATTTTAAATTATAAAATTTATTACTTAAAGCTTAAAGAGGGTTGTGGGGGAATGAAGATGAAACTCGATCAATATCTCATGCTTCCGTCATCCCAGACCGTCATGGTTTCTAGTCTACTTAATCAGAGGAGGTAGTCAACACAACCCGACAGAAGGATTCTTGTCAGTAGCAATTGGTTGTGTCGTCCAAGAGATCCTTATAGATCTGGAGTTGATATTTATCTAAAAGGGCAAATTTAAGTCAACCTTAACTAACGGAAGAATTTGTGTCAATCAATTGTACCATAATGATTCACAAGTCAAAGGGTAGAAAGCCGTTGGGGGAACATATGGGTTGCGGTCGTGACTGTAATATAAAATTGTCATTGGCAGCAACCCCCCGATCAGAGGGCTCTGATCATAGCCGTTATTTTGTGGTGTCATTTGGCAACAGAAACATGTGGACAGAAGACTCGGGTCATATCCTTATTGACAAGCAATTACTTTAATTGTGAATATATTGATACATTTGATATGACATTCGCTCTTTAAGAGTTGAAATTAGTCAAGAATTTGTCACACTTGACAAACTGTTGCAGGTGGTGGATGAGATTTGTTTTAAGCCTTTTAAGTGATTTATTTTTATTGAACATTTTAATTGATTACTTTAAAAATCTTAATTTATAAGATTGATCCATCAGGTTGACATATTCAATCAACGCGGCCATCATTAAGGGTTTCAACATTTAAAATATTTATATTTGAAAGGGTAATTAATTTAATAAGTTTAGACTTTTAAGTTATAAGTCCCGTCGACTCTTATTCTTACAAGGATGATCAGACTAATTTGGTGATTTGGACTTGTGAATTCTTATTTCAGGATTTGGACGTTTATTTTAAAACTACTAGACTCATCAACTCCAGTCTTTGCTAAAATAATGATCAGACTAGTGAGGTAGAGCTTACAACCTTATCCTATAAACAAGGCGACCCGATTAGCACGAGCAACATTCTCGAACCTCGTATTTAAACATTAAGTATTTTGGTTAGAGCATATGACTCTTAACTTTATACGTTAATACACTTATAAGCATTTTGCATTTTTTGAGTGACTTAAATGCTAATTTAAAATATGTGTTTGATAGACAATTTGTTCCCTAAATGGGCATGTGCAACAATTTGAAATCATGAATAGCTCATTTATTGAGTGTATCCAAGATTTAACTCATGCAAATTCTAAATTACTTTCATAGATCTCCAAGTGTTGCATTTCACATTTGATTTAGAAAACATTCCTGAAATTTATAAGACTTGAAATTATTCAAATTTTGACATATTTAAAAAAAACTCATTTATATGAACACAAATATTTTTGTGGTGGATGTGTTAAGATAAAAGAACAATGTCAGCTTACAACATACTCAGGCCACTTAAGGTTTGTGGTGGATGTGCTAAGATTAGGTTACATATGCTTGATAGACATTTTGGGAAGTTGATGTCACGGATGGACTCTTCCATCATGACTTGTCACATTGAAAGGAAGTATAGTGTAGATTTTTCTTTTATCAATAATCTTGGCTAGTCAACTTTTGATTAGAAAGATAAGTATCGAATAAGATTAAATATTCTTTCTTTTAACCTTTTAGTCTTGTTTTCACCATATAATAGCTTAGTGTAGATTATTGTTTTTTTTTCTGATGAATGTCAAACTACAAAGTTCCAAACAACTATTATGCATAATAGATGATAAGTACTAATCACGCAGAAAAGAAAAAAAATTATGAGTGCTAAACAAATGGAGGGAAAAAAATGAAATGAGAGAACACGTGCCACCTGAGAGAAGTCGAGCAAGGTTATATAAAAAATGACACGTACACTTATAATCCAACCATATTCAAATGGTGATAGTTTTCCCTGAGTAATTCCATGGATAAGATAATGAAATCATTGTGGTGGCCAAATAAGTCATAGCAAGTACTAGAGCAATATGAGTAGATTAGCTATGAGAATTGAATTGCTAGGAAGAAAGCCAAATAGATTGATCGATGATGAGAAGCGCATCGGCATATTTATCAAGGTTTTTAAATTTTTAATTATTGATGAAATGGAAATTGAGGTTAAGGCAATATTTTGTATTTAGCTTTGAAGAAAGGGCAACTTTCTTTTCCTTTGTGATTAATTTCAGCTAAATGTTCACAGCATACATAGGTTTCTTTAAAAGACATGTTCTCATGGAAAAAAAATTGATGTTAGAGAAGAGGTAGAATAGGACTAAATAGAGATCGTTGATATCTAGCTTCTACTCAAACATGCTTATTTTGAAAAAAAATGCTAGGCTAAAAGATGAGTAAAAACTTCATGATAGCTTCTCAATATTACCAAGAAACTTGAAGAGGAATTAGGAATAACATTATTATAGCAAGAATGAAACTTATCAAATCTAAACGATCAAGGGAATACCGGGCAATTGTTGATAAAAGATCCTCATAAAATATTTCAAGAGTTTTGCTAATCATAGAATACATTATAAAAGAAAAGATTTCTAATGAAATAAGTTCTTTGAATATTGCATTCATGATAAGAAGATGCAAAAATATGCATTAAAGTTAGAGATAACATGCTTGGCTATGTAAAACATTTATATACTTCTCCTTACTTTAAAATAGGAGTGCAATCTTGAGATCCAAGAGGATTAGGTATGATTTGACACTTATGTAAGTATTTCGGAAGCCGGGAATATTAGAAAGAATGCTTTCCACGATTGTTCAGCCTTGATTATCGACAGGAAAACTTGGAATCTCTATGCAATAAAACTTCTATCATTGTACATAATTTGTTGGTTGATTGATACTGGGACATTTCACGTTGGTCTTATGATTTTGGTGCTCAAGTGTCAGAGAAGTCCACTCATAAACTAAGACATGGTTGCCAACTAAGAAGTTTGGGATGAACATTATAACAAGAAAGACTTATTTTGAAGGTGATCCGATTGCTGATGTTGGTGCTAGTCACTTTGGTGAGTCCTCTTGGTTGTGTTACAATCGCCATCATGCTTGTTTGGCCAATTATGTTGATTATGCTGCAAATCTTAATTTGCTTCAAAATAACAATTCTTTAAGGTTGAAGCCTTAGAATTATTGTATTCTTTCACATTAATATGGATATTAGTGAGTTCTAATAACTTATCCAATGATTTCTCATGTCAAAAACACAACGAATATCTAAACCACTTCTAAGGCACTAAATGAGTGCAACATCTCATGCTCAAATTAAGTAATGAAGTGATGAAGGGACTTGTTTGGCTCTTACCTCAAGTTTAGATAGAGCCTATAAGCTCTTTAGAAAACTTTCACACTAGAAATCATGTAAAATAAAGTTGTGTAAATTCTAAGGAGAAATTTATGTTCCCACGAGAAAGTCACAAGAACCACTATGATATTGCGAACTTGAGTTCTTCAAGAGTGGGCATTTTATCATGCCACTGATAGCGAGAAGATTGTTTGAACTGGAAAACATGGTTGGTTGAGTCTACCTTGCCTCAACAAGCTTTGCTTTGAAAATCAACATCATGAAATTTGATGGAGGTTGACTTTCTATGACTTGAACAAAAAAGGAACTATTGGGCCAAATAAAGAGTTTCTTAGGGATGATGAGATAATGTTGTTCTTTCTTTGTTGAAGTTACAAAATTCGACCAATGGACTTCGAAGTAGGAATATAGAAACTATAAGATTTTCAATGATGCCAAAAGATGATTGAGTTGTGTTCTTAGAGAAAATGGATATAATGAGCAGTTTTCTGGAAATGCTCTGAAATTTATTGACTCATTCTTAGTAGATGATCTTCAATTTGCTTAACTTGGTAGATAGTTACAAAATTTTGTTTCTCTACACATGCACCTCTTTGCTTCATACACTTCATGGCTTATTATATTATCCTAAGCATCATCCAGGTACACGACCTCTTAGAAAATGTTGGATTCAAATATATTTTGTGAATGAAACCAAAACCCCTCCAAACAAAAGCATATCCAACCTAAAGAAAAAAAAAATTGAAAAAGCAAAAAGTGGAGAGAAGCTTCTCTATCTAGAATATATAATTTATGTGACGAGTAAATCAGAATATGAAAGAAAGTGTTGAGCTCATCCTTTAACCCCCTATTTATAGTTTTATGTTAAAGTTCAGATCTGCAATAATGGATACATTTGAGTAATACAAAAAAAAAATTTATATAACAAAACTTAACTATGATTGCTATAAAAATATATCAAAAACATGTTGGCTGAAAGTTTCAAAGTACTTGGGCAACTCTTGATGAGTTTCCAAGTTAAGGATGAGTTCTTGAGAAAGCATGTGCTCTGGTGAATTCTCTATTTAGTTATCTTGGTGAGTTCATTTTGAGGGCAAGCAACTTTGGAGGATTTAGTGAATTCAATTGCTAAATTCTCTTGATTAGTTCTCTTCATTTAGACTACTTCAAGTTTCGGGCAACTCTAACATACTCAAGGGAAAGTTGATTGGCAACTTTATAAGAATGCCTCTTTTGGCAAGTTAAAGCTTTTAGAGAACAAATTCAAGGCTTCCCAGCTTCTTAACTTGGTTCGTGCTAGCAAAATGATTTGATTGATTTAACCGAGACAAGCAACCCGAGGCTACTGGTTGAGAGTTTAGGTTTTCAACCAAGAGGTCCTGTATACACGGCCATTCATATATGGTGCATGAATGTTCGTAAAATTCGCTAAAATGTCCTAAAACAACATTTACCATGATCTTCAATCCCACCCCTCAAAAGCAAAGTAACTCTTAAATCATACCCCAGCAAAGCATCATCGTTCAAGCCTAAACGAAATCTCAAAAAAAGAACAGTAAAAGAAGAAATTCATCAGCAACAAATCAAAAAAATTACCCGCGACAACAGAAATCCGCTGATCCCTATACCTCTCCACGAACAAGTCCACAGCATCCCGAAACGCCTTGGGATCAAGCAGCAGTGTCGTGATATCATGAAACATAACCCCTACATCCCAACCAAAAAACACTCATCAAAACCGAAATCAAACCACCCAAACCAAAACCTTCACAATCCACTCAGAAATGTAATTACCTGGCTTGGGAAAGTTTGGGATCACGCGGATCGACGATGCAACTCTCGCTATACGGTTCTTCTCTTCTAAAGACGCCATTATCCTAGTTGCGCCGCCGGGGAAACTCCTCCTGCGACGGAGTGTAAGAGAAAGGGGACGAGGAAGGCTACAGAGAGCGAGCGAGAGATTTACAGGATATGGAAACGATGAGCTCGACATGCGCCGTCGATGTGAGCTCCGGCAGCTCCCTCAATGGCGTAACCACCACGCTCGTTTATATAGCTCACCCTGCACGCGTGGGAGCCACTTAGGTGAAAATGACTTCATAGAAAGTTTTCTGCGGACACCGCTGCAAAGCTGATAGTCCGCATAAAAACAAAAGTAGGTACGGCATGAAAATTCTACATGGTAAGAGCACTACGTACAACTACTTCTAGTATTTTATTTATTTATTTATATTTTAAATTTTGAACTATATTGACTTTCTATATACGGAAATCGAATTTAAAATTTAAAAAATATTTTTTAAATCAATAGCGACAAGTCTAGTAAAATCTTAGGTTGAGCCCCCATGGAGTACTCCACTAATTATTTAGATATTGAAATAATGATATATGGTCAAATGAATCAATACGAGTATTTGAAAGAGTATTTTAAGATTTTAGCAAAATTTATTAGAGTATCACTTCCTGAACACCAAAACGAAGACGACATTTTCAATATGTAAATAGCAATATGAGAGTTGAGAGCTAAGTATGAACTCGTTAAAAAGAACTGAAAGACGATGACCAGCAGTGTCACTGACCACCACAGGCGGTTGTTGTAGCTCAACTATTGACGTATGACTATTATAGTTTGATTGATAGTTGAACGGTGTAATTGTCAAAATTTTGTCATTTATTGACATTGTCATCATACACCATCTGGGATAACAATATATCAAATAAATATTCATAATTTTATAATCGTGTATGCTCCAACTTAGAACCTCAGTGAGATTTTATAACTTCAACTATATAATGAACTATTTTGATTGGGGTAGACATGTATTTTTATTATTATTATTTTCTTTTCAAATCTTCAACATAAAAATTTGAACTGAATTTTCTTATTAAACTATGACTTATTACTTTTCTTTATTGTGAAGAATTTTGTAGCATACAATAAACTTGTCTCCTCTGAGAAAAATAATCTTCTCTTTGCAATCTCTATGAATATTTATTTTATGACAAATATTCATAATTCTCACAATAACAGAACCTCTCACTGCAAAACTTATCATTGTACGAAACAATCTCTTAACTAAGTATGTCAAGGCTTAATTTTTTCTCTACCAAATAAGCATTATACGTTAGTGAGGGTGCATCGAGCCCATCCTTGGAAGATCGTATTCATTGAATGAAGGAATCCTAGATTGATTTAATACTTCAACCTTTACATGAAGCTTTTAACTAATTTTGGCACGAACACAGAAGGTACACTTACCCTTAGATTGACGACAAATTATAGTTTTCTAGCTCATGGACACACATACAAAATCAACTCACCAATATATCATTATTCCTCCCCTACTAGGCTAGAATATCAATTTCTTTGACGCATCCAGCTCTACCCATCCATGTTACATGATCCAACCAGTAAATAATCCTCCAACGCTTAATGAGAACTTTGGGCAACATTGCCTTACTAACATATATTGTTTAATTATACAAAATGAATTATGTTTTGTGGTTGTTGACCGCACTTTTGGTTGAGGTTTAGAAAACTTCTTTAGTA
>NW_018165240.1:587717-587951 GCF_001263595.1 Phalaenopsis equestris
GAGCTGAGGTGGCTCCTTGGCATGAATTTTGGTTTGCACAATGTGGGGGCTCATGATTTTGGATTTTAGCTTGGGTTAGGGTGGCTAACCAAGGCTTGGACCATGGTTAAAGCTTATGATGGACAGTAAAAATGGCACCATAGGGTTTAAACATGTGTTGGGGCAAGTACATTGATTTAACCCCCTTATTATCTCTTTAAATTCTTTTTTTCAAAAATTTACCCATGGGATAAA
>NW_018165240.1:591013-593834 GCF_001263595.1 Phalaenopsis equestris
TATTTAATTTCTTATATTAAATAGGGGAACTTGTCGGCCAATACATTGGTTTCGCAGACCAAACGGATGTCATAACTTTCTTTAGTTTATTTGATCGAGCCTCACTCTCAATTCTTGCGTTCATCCTTCGGGATAGATATATGATTTGAGATAAAGTGCTCTTTCATCTAAACTATGAAAATTATGGGGTCAGTTTGACTTCATCTTTTTCAAAACTAAATTTTTTAAAACGTGCTTCCGAAGCGGGCAACGAGATTTCAATTCCGATGACCGACAGCTTCTTACGGGCAAACCCCACACCAAAAATAGTGCCGACAGTGGTACAAGAAGTGGTTTCCTTTGAGGACAAATATTTTCCCGCTCATTTTAGTACAAAGAATCTTCACCACTTACCAAGGCAATCCTCCAAACCATATCCCAATATGCTAGAAATTCTTAAGCATTGACACTTGATGGGGTGGCCAAGCCCTACAAACACATTAACCACTACAATACTAATTGTTGACCTCATTTTTGTGAGGTTTTTCCTACCTTCTCCCTAGAGCCTAAAAACTTAGTCGTAGAGTTTCCGGTTTGACTCTCCTAGAGAACTAGTGTTGGAACTTGCCTCACTTATAAATCAAATCACTTTTTGGCTCTTCTTCAGGTTCTCACATGTTGTTTTTTAACCACCAGCATTTGGATAGTTGAGACCAACATGTTGAAAAGGGTCTTAGGATGAGCCCCCAAGGATTACTCCACTAAGTAACTCCAAATCCACTTTTGAAATATGACGTGCTTTAGCAGAAAACCAGCGAAAGTAGTCATTGAGTGACTCTCCTTCACTTTGATGAATTTTCAAGAGATGGGAAAAATCCTAGATGATCCGTCAGCTTTCCATAAACTGCTTTGTGAATGGTATAACAAGCTCGTTAAAGATGTTTACAGTGCTACCTGACAGATAGTAGAACTAAATATGAGCTTTTCCTTTAAGAGTGGTTGGAAACACCTGACACAAAAGACCATCAAAGGCACAATGAATGTGCATGATGGTTCTATAGTGATCAATATGCTTATAAGGGTTAGTTATCCCTCCGTAGGTGTTGATGTTCGGAAGCTTGATGCCTGTTGGGATGGGGTGTTGAAGGACCGCATCTGCTAAGGGAGAAGCTTCACGGACGTTACGGTGAGTGGGGAAGCGATTCTTATTCTCTAGGGGGAACTCTTCCCCAATGAGGCATCGTAGTTCGTTATGAGTGATATCATTTAGAATGACAATAAGGTGTGGCTAGGTGAGTTGCACGAGATGAATGAGTGGAACTTGCAGTATCTATGAGTTCTTCTAGAGGGGGGCCGGTATGAGTTCTTCCTAGTAGTGCATTTCTTGTATGTCACTTAGTTAATGGTAAAAGAACTTCATTCAACAGTGTGGGCAGCGGTTGTTGAGCCCCACGTAGGAGTTGTATGATCTCTAGTTGAGACTCCTCCATTCTAAGCATTCGAGTTTCTATAGAAGGACCCGATACACCTTTGTTGGTAGGATAAAGCCTTCCAGGGCAGGAAGATGAAGAAGTATGTTACCCTTAGCTTCATGACTGTTCCTTAGAATAATGAGTGTCGGAGTGGGATACTCTGTTATCGCGAATATTGTGTATGGTGTCCATGTAGTATGCATCACAAGCACTTCAGTGATGTGACTGAAGTTTCCCATAAACAACGTCAAACTGGCGTGTGCTCGAAAACTAGTGGTAGTAGAGTAGTAAATTTTTGTCTTATCGTGGTATGAAGATTCTGTGCACGCTCAGAAAAGAAAAAGCAACTAATAATAATACCAGAAATTTTTACATAGAAAACCCGGAAAGGGAAAAACCACTGGGTCGACCTAGCTGAAGAGTTCTATTATAAAAAGATGACAGTTGCAACCATTTATTCCACATGCGAGAAAGGGTTGCTAGGTTTCCCAAGTTACAATGTTGACTGACAGTGATCGCTAGCAAATTGTGACGTCCAATCAGTGGTGGTCAACAATGTCTGGTGGTGATGGATTGCGGTTGGCGGTGATCAACAAAGATTGGTGGTGGTTGACGAGGGTCACCGACGGTTGATGAAGGTCGGCAGTGGTCGACGGCGACAGTAGTGCTCGACGACAATTGGTTGTTGTCAATGGTGGTCGGCGGTGGTCGAAGGCGGTCGATGATGGTTGACGTCAGTCGGTGGTGGTCGATGATGGTCGATGATGATCGACGTCAGTTGACGGTGGTCGACGGTGGTAGGAGTGGTGTTGGACTTCAGTTTATTCTCAAAACTTCAAGTTCTTTTCTCAACCCTCAAGCTCTTCTCCTCCCTCACGAGAGGGTTTATTTATAGTGTCCCGGGTGCAATTAAAACATGAATATAAAATATTTTTATTGGACGGTACGAAGAACTCCCTTCGATCATACAACATTTGATAGGCATTTGAGTACCTTAACGACGTTGAAATTGAGCGAACTCAGACTCGTTGGATTCATCTTATCGAGATGCTCGATTCGACTATAAGCTTGCTAGATTCGATATTCATTTAACTTTCCAAATGTATCTGAATAACTTCCAAGCTTGGTTTAATGGCTTGATTTGAGTTTGATTTGAATAAGAGTAGTACAGTTTAGGTATTATTGGGTCTGTCTCATCAAGTCATTCATTTTTACTATAAATTTGTTGAAATCGAAGCTCTGGATAACTGCTAATTGAAATTTGAACACTCATTGATCAAAATGTTGCATCAATATCTGTGTTATACCTCGAGATCTGTGTTGGACGAGAAAAATTTATTCATCGCGTATATATATATATATATATATAT